>NC_041339.1:7017102-7317102 GCF_004354835.1 Perca flavescens | reverse complement strand
ATTATTATTATTATTATTATTATTATTAATGTTGTAAATCACAAGCTTTATCACAATACAATATTTATATTGATCCTTTGGACAAATATATGATATTTGCTGCGCTATCTTAAAGTCTGTCAGGGTGCGATTTCGATTCAATTCAGGAACCTGCAGTCGATCCGAGACGATATCATATGCCAATTTATGCAAGATTTTACACAGTTACATTTATATCAACTCCAATAAGAAACTAAATATGATTTGTCAGTTTAATACCTGAGCTCTTCCAGGCATTTAAATGAATGAATTCTTGAATAAATATAAAGCGGGAATCTAAAGTAAAGGGAAATCTTGCAGACAATATGTATTGATATGTTCTCTTTGCATCGATTATATTGGATCGTGGATCTTTGAATCGATGTGTCATACACCCCTAATAATAATCTTTATTTATAAAGCACTTTTCAAAACCATGGTTAGAAGGTGCTGTACAGAGCAACAATATTCAACATTAAATATAAACAATAAGAAAAGGCAAACAGAAATTAAAAACTCAAAACAATAATACATACAAAAAAAGAATATATTAATTTAAGCCCTAAAAAGTAATATAACTCAAAAACTAATACGATTTTGGTAATGTTATTAGATTTACTATGTCAAGAAACACGTATCCACCTGAAAAGTTGAAAAACCGCGCCACTTCTGCCAGAGCACCACCAGACAAAATAGTCAATATAGGGGTGGGCTTGTGAGATGGCTAAGGTGGCGGCGTTTGAAAAGATGTCATATGAACTGTTTGCCAGATTAGATGTCTATACTAGAACATTGGGGAAAGTACCTGAACTTTCTGGGGGGCTCCTAGGAAGCTTTGTGCATGATGGGCTTATGGTGTGGTCATTTATACATGCGTTTATTTGGTTTATGTTGTGTCTATTTTGTTACTATTTTTGTTGAATGTCTTGAATATTGAATACTGTGTCTATCTTATCTTTTCATGATTTTTGTCTGGGTGGTGATGACGAGGGGAGGGATGTGTTTATGTTGTGAGTTGTATGTTTTGTATATTAAAACTTTAAAAATTGTTAGTAACAAAATAAAAACAATCACAAGGTTTGGTGTGTGTGTGTGTGTGTGTGTGTGTGTGTGTGTGTGTGTGTGTGTGTGTGTGTGTGTGTGTGTGTGTGTGTGTGTGTGTGTGTGTGTGTGTGTGTGTGTGTGTGTGTGTGTGTGTGTGTGTGTGTGTGTGTGTGTGTGTGTGTGTGTGTGTGTGTGTGTGTGTGTAAAAATCGTAAAGCACTTTGTCCGTAAGGTAGAAAGGCGCCAAATAAATGCAGTCCATTCACCATTTGACCTCTCTTTAGGTCCAGGAGTAGATCCAGGTCCTCTCGGAGTCGCTCTCGCTCCAGATCCCGTTCCCATTCACCCGCCAAGAGACAACATGGCGCCAAATCCCAGAGCTCCTCCCCTCCGTGAGTCTCCTTCACTGCTCTTTGATAACGTGTTTTCTTAAGACCCCTTTATGTTTCTTTCTGTAGTATTATATTACATATCTAATCTGCTCTCTACAGCTCCACATCAGTGATTGGTGTCCCTCCCCCCAAACCAATATCAGATATGAGGCTAGGGGAGGAGAATAAGGGCCATCAGCTGCTGATGAAGATGGGTATGCTCTTTATTTTTTCTTCATTATTTCATAATTTAGATGTAAGCTTATTCAATCTTCCAATAGGGCTGCACAATTATTCGCAATTTTATCAAAATCGCTTTATGGACTAGTGCAATATCCAAATCGCAGGGGGTGCAATATTTGTTAACGGCAAATTATGTGTCAAACCATTCTGAATGAAGTATTGTGGTGCTGCAGAAACGTCCCGGCCTTCTGTACAAAACGTGTCCTACAGACTAAAGAAAAAAAATCTTTCTTTTGTTTGGTACAGATCCTCGCATAGATCACACAATAATCATTTACATTTTTTTTTTTTATTTGAATATTTTTCAATGAAAATGAATCATCGTGAATAATATTGCAATCGCAATATCAGTCAAAAATAATCACAATAAGATATGTTCCTCATATTCTGCATCCCTATCGTTTCCATTAAGAATATTTGAGATGTTTGTAATTTATTCCACTGTAAAATGTACAGGCTGTTTGGGAACTTGAACCAAATGCTGCATGTACTGATTTCTAGCTTTCTTTGTATTGTTCTTGCGTTGTCCGGTCTGCTGTAGGCTGGAGTGGTTCAGGTGGTTTGGGGGCCAAAGAACAGGGCATCCAGGACCCCATCAAAGGAGGAGACATCAGGGATAAGTGGGACCAGTATAAAGGTGTGGGGGTGTCACTGGACGACCCTTACGAGAACTATCGCAGGAACAAGAGCTACAACTTTGTCGCGCGTATGAAGGCACGGGAGGAAGGTACACACGCAGACTTTTATGTTGGGTTTATAATTAACTTAACTAAATTCTATTACGGTATATATTTTTTGTGGATATTACGTTTTTGGGGTTGTATTATATTTAGAGATGTTCCGATACTGATACCAGTATCAGAAAAGCCTCCGATACTGCCTAAAATGCTGGTATTGGTATCCGAAAGATCTGATACCACGTAACTTAGCCATGAAGAAAATCTACTTTTAAAGTAGTTTATTTATGTTCTTTTTCCGTTATGACTCACTGTCAAATTGGAAAATAAAATGGTTAACCTGAGTCAGACCGTACATCAATGATAGAAACCCTATCCTGTCCATACAGGGATAGTAGCATACAGCTGTTATTAAAAATAATAACATATATGCACACTGGTATGAGGAACAGTACTCAGGATCGGAATCGGTATCAGGAAGCAAAAAATTGTATCTGACCATCTCTAATTATATTCCGGAACTATGCATTTAATTTTTACAAAAGCATATTCTCTGTTGATAACGTAAGAATGCGATAAAGGATTGGATTGCACCTTATCTTTATACTTTTGAAACTGATGTAATTTTTCATGAAACAAGATTAGATTATGATTAGATAACAATCATTCTTAACTCTTATCTTCTTTTCTTGATCCAGTCAATCGTGAACCTACCGAGGCCCCTCCAGCTGAGTGATGTCATCAAATAGCGTCAAACAACTCCTCGTCTCCCCCGTCGCCTCCTCCTCCACCAAGGATCTGAATTTCACTGTCAGTTTTCAATCCAGAATAGATAGATGGATAGATGTTCTCTATTGACCACAAAGGGAAATTATTTTGATACTTTTATTCATGTAATTAGTAATTCTATGGCAATGTGAGTCTGTCATTTTGTTGTAGTATTAAAATAAATCCCGAAAAACAAAAAGACGTGAATATGAAATCAGCATTTTTATCTCTAGAAACGCACTGTTGAGACATAACCTAAATAAACACATCTCTGATTAACAAACGGGCCTATGAATAGTTCCTCTTAGTCGCATCAGATTAATTCTTTTTCATCTTTTTCAGCTGAATTTTGTTCTGCCGCTTTTTAATTAACACTCATTTTGGAATGTACCGTAATTCCTCAAATAAAAACCGGGGCCTTTAGTTACCTGAACTGCAGAAGGTACCAGGCTTATATTTGAAGCAGGCTTTTGTTAGAGGCAGGCCTTTATTTCTAATTCCATCAGTTTGATAAGTATAATTGTTTTTAAATGAAAAACCATAGCGTTCCAGTGGACAGAGATCATTCATTTTTTTAAGAAACATTTGCAAAAATAAAACGACAGAGCAGCCAAAAGCCAAAGCAATTTGGGTCAGAATGAATCAAACACCATCATTGTGTCAGTTTGAACCCTGTAAATGTACCGGGTATTTATTTCAAATACATGTACTATTAGTATTAATGGTAGATTACAATAAGAGCATACGGTACTTTAGTAAAACGCATTGCTGGTTTGATTAGGGCTGGGTACCGAACGTCGATACTTTTATGGTATCGGAAAAAAATTTCGGTTCCAAAAGCATCTGAGCGCATAAGCGCAAGCTTATCTGTCCTCTCTGCATATTGACACAGAGCGGAGCTCCGACCGACACACACACACACACACACACACACACACACACACACACACGGAGAGGTGCGGACGGAGTAAACTGTCTGCAGTGTTGTTGAAGTCAAGGAGGAGTGCTTGTTACCAAGGAGGACACGGAGGATTAAAAAAACATGATGGATTCTTCAGAAGAGGTCATTATCTGACTCTCGATATCTATCACTCAAGTTTTTGTGCACGAAAGTCCGAGAGGGTTGTGTGGAGCTGTCTTAATTAGCTTGAATGTAACGGACGTTCATAAATATCAAAAAGTTACGCACTAAAGCTTTAAAGACAGAACTTGCTAAAGAAGTCCAACTACAGTCATTAGATCTGAGAAAAATCTCCTTACATTACTTTAATGTAAGTATTAGGTATGATGCCAAGGCTCTGTTAAAACTTTTATTAATTTTTGCTAAGGAAATATGGTCGGTTATTTGCAGTGGGATTTTTACTTAACAAATTAACAATTAACAAATTAAAGATCACGGACAACTTTTTAAAAAGTTACTAGAGGTCCCAAGGTAATACTAGTCCTGGGCAAATAGGGCTTAACACAGAATTTTGACTAAAGCTCTATTCGCCTTCCTACGTGCAAATGTTTCACCAAAACAAGTTCCACTATTTTGCAAGGGCACCGCCGCTGCATTCTGGGCCAAGACCTATGGCCACGACCCAAGTCAAGTCAACTTTATTGTCAATACAGTACAGACATACAGAGCAATTCAAAATATGTTTCTCTCTGACCCACGGTGCAATAAGGACACATACAACAAGTATAATGTAAAAGATAAGAAATATATACAAATAAGATGAAGAAAGATAAGTAATACGACCAATACAGTAATAAATTCTAAGTAGTGCAAATGTAAGGCAATATAAAACAGTACAGAAAACTGAAGATAAAGATACTGAAATGTGCAATATAAAGGAATAAAAATGAATAAATAAATTAAATCCGTGTTGTGATTGGTTTAAAGAAATACAAACAACCCAGAGTGGGGTTTTTTTTGCCCTTAGTGTGGAATTATGATGTGTGACTGTTATAACTTTGTTTTCACTGTGTCCTGATGAGTTTCAGGGTGGTAAAGAATATTTTATGAGGGCTGACTCTGGCCTTCACAGTCTGGAAGCAGAGGACAAAGAAGGCAAGCCTCCAGGTAAGAAATAGTTCTCAAAGGAGTGTTTATGTCAGTAGTTTAATATTTAAGAGAGGTGGAATTCAAATGTTTAGAGGTCTCAGTTCCTCCGTAGTGCTGCAGCTGTCACTCTGTGTAATACTTTGTGTAATTGTATGTGCCAGGGTTGTAATGGAACAAAGTAAAAATACTTTGTTACTGTTGTTAAGTAGAATTTTCACGTATCTGTGCTTTACTTCGTTATTTATATTTCTGGAAACTTTTACTTTTACTCCACTATATTTCCTAAATAAAATGTCTACTTTTACTCCACTACGTTACCCTTAAGCATCTTCGTTACATGTTACTACAAAATAAAATCAGATGAAATTTGTTACACTGGGGGAAAAAAAAGCAGGTTTGGCGAATCATTGCTCCTACGTTGCAAGTTAGAGCACGCTCCGTTCCAGTTGGTGACATGATGCCTGTTTGTTGCCAAGTGCCAAAAAAAACCCCCAACCATATAGCCAAAACTAAAGAAGAAGAGGAGAAAGCATAATGACTGATAGCGTCATGGAAGCACCTGGTGCAGGCTCTACAGTGGTGAACAGGGGGGATGAAGATAATGTTCCACACATTTGGCCTTAAAGTTTTTTTTATTTTTTTTTTACTTTTACCTCTAATTAAGTACATTTAATATCAGAAGATTACGTTTCATACTTGAGTAGAGTAAATATCAGATACTTTAAGACTTTTACTCCAGTAATATTCCTAAAGGTGACTTTAACTTCTACCAAAGTCATTTTCTGGTGACCTGGCCAAGAAAAGACAACAAATAGTTTCACATTCAATACAGTACAAGAATACAGAATACAATATGCTACATAAAGTGCAGAATAAGTGGGCATTACAAATGCCGGCACGTAGTGAGGTGTAAGTAAGTCGATGGATGTGCAATATACATGAACAGAGAGTCAATATCACTGCTGAGATGGTGTAAAGAGTCAATAAACAGTTAGTCTAGTGGTCTAGTTAGTGAAGTAGATCAGTTATAACCCAATGTATATGAATAGACAGTCTAGATAAATGCTGAAGTGTATCAAGTATTGCTTTCAATTACTTTATACAAGCCTGTATGCAGCCACGGGGAGGCACTGTTGTCAAAGTAATAGAGACAGAGGCAGAGCAGGAGAGACCATTACTGTTCACCTGTAATAAACCCTGATAGAAACAAGTCGATCCGGAAACAACAGTAATAAAAATAAAGACTTGGATTCAAACACCAGCATTGCATTCACACGTACAAATTTTGTAATAATAATGTTTACTGGTGATTAGACACAGGCAGACATAGCCATTTAACACAGCAAATATAAGATATTTAGATTAAAACAATAAATTAGATCAAATATGACAGTACACATGAATGGTCATTTTATAACTGATGACTTGAACGATGACAGAGACATATACAGACTGCTGTAAGCTGTATGCTCAGGCCAATTTAGTTTAGTATGTGTTCTGCAACTCTAAAATGTAACTTATTTAGAGCCTTCTGAACTCCGACGTACGTAGCTCATCTCCGGTGGAGCTACAGCAGAAGTAGTCTGCGCAGACTCACTGTGGCATATAATGATGCAATGAGGCTGCTGCTTCGGGTCCCCAGATGCCGTAGTGCCAACCAATTGTTTGTAAATGCTGCTGTTTCCACATGTGAGGCATTATTGAGGCAATTAATGTATACATTTATGTGTCGTTTGAATGAGTCAGAAAATAGCATCATAGAGGCTCTAACAAGACCTAGGAAGAGCTGCGTTCGATTCTCATTTAAACTCAGGAAATACTGGCATGACAGCTTGCAGACAGATCCTTAAAGGTCCCATGGCATGAAAATGTCACTTTATGAGGTTTTTTAACATTAATATGAGTTCCCCCAGCCTGCCTATGGTCCCCCAGTGGCTAGAAATGGCGATAGGTGTAAACCGAGGCCCTGGGTATCCTGCTCTGACATCATGGCTTTCAAACGAGCAAAGTGGCAATTGGTCAAGGCTACACCCCCACCCTCCACCTTGCCCCCCCCTCCTCGCTACGGACACAGAAATGGCACATACTAAGGAAAGCTCATTGTGGGACTGGCTCTAGTGGCTGTAATTCTGCACCAAGGCTGAATTTCCGGAAAGAGACTTCAGATACAGTATTAGGGGACCACTAAGGTCTATATAAAAGAGCTTTCAGGTACAGTATTAGGGGACCACTAAGGTCTATATAAAAGAGCCTTCAGATACAGTATTAGGGGACCACTAAGGTCTATATAAAAGAGCCTTCAGATACAGTATTAGGGGACCACTAAGGTCTATATAAAAGAGACTTCAGATACAGTATTAGGCTTAAGAGACTTAAGTTGAACCCCGATTTAATAAATCAGCAGTTGCTTCATTGAGCCAGATGGGCATTATCTGGGAAACTTCACATTTATTCACATTACTTTAAGGACCTCAGGAAGAATAGCTGCTGCAATGCAGGAGCTAATGAGGATCCTAAACAAACAAACACTGAGCTAAAATTAATACTGAATTATGCTAAAGAGGCTGTACTCAAAATACATAAAAACAAAACAAAAAACTGGTCTGGGATTGCCTACACACAGCTCTCACAGATGTTTCTCATTAAGTGAAATTAGGGCAACATGCACATGCGGATGGAGCAGCTATCAAAACGAAGAACAGATAAGTTTGGATGTCAACACACACGTTCCTTAGAAATCCTTTCCATAATCTTGTCAGACACTTAGAATAATAATCTGGGCCTGTCGTGACAAAACGAGCACTTTTGTGAAGGTAAATACAAGATGGACAATTGCCCAATTAACATACATTGTAGCCTTTAAGGCTGGCTCAGGCTGTTTACAGCCTGGTACAAAACATGGTTTTGGTCTCTATAGCTTACTTCCCCCTTCATGACAACTGTGAGGGTGGTATTCTCACGCAATTAAATTATATTCAGGCTTTAAGCTTTAGTGCGTAACTTTTTCTATATTAATGAACACCCATAACATTCAACAATTCAACAACAATTCATTTGCGCTCAGAAACTCGAGTGAAGATAATTACCTCTTCTGAAGAGTCCATCACGTTTTTTTTAATCCTCTGTGTCCTCCTTGGCTACTAGCAACTGTGTGGAGGAGGGGAGTTGTTGGGTGGGGGCGGGGGGCTGTGGGCGATCACGGAAGACTGTATCATGTGGACGTGCCGACAGTTTAGTTGTCATTACTTAGAATTCCTCATGGGGGAGACAGAAACTACGCACTATAGCTTTAAAGTTCTGTATAATTAAGGGCGTGGTCACGTTGATTGACAGGTGGCTGTAGTGACAGAAGGCTAGCCGCTAGGCTGCAGCTCTGCTTGGTGTCCCAGTCACTTTGGCTAAAGCTAATCCCATAGCTTCCTTGTTTCTTCTTTTACTGCAGCTTGGAGCCATAAAGCCCTTCTATTGCAGACTGATCTCATAAAGTGCCGTATGTATGACACGCCAATTTGTATGCCATTTTGGCGTGTTATCAAGACGCATAATCGCTTTTTAGCGTGTTTATCAATGCTGTTCGGCCGCCATTGACCTACATTATGTGTGAATTTCACCGTAGCAAGTAGTATGAAAGGACGTAAGTCCGCGGAGCGAGGTTGGTTGGGGTGGCGGATGGGTAAAACACAGGACTTTCACCCAGGAGAGCAACGATCGCGTCCCGCATGTGGCGTTTTTTTTTTTTAAAGTCTTTTAAGTCGTGTTTGTCGTTTTTTTTGTGTTACTAAAGCCTTTCCCAATGTTCTTTTCCTAATCCCAACCTTTTTTTTTTTTTTTTTTACTTGCGTGTATACAGCGTAGACATACACATGGATAGCTCAAAATGCGTACAGATAACACACCATTTGGCTATAGGAAAGTGGCGTGTATGTTTACGCAAAGTCATGATGCCATGTTGTCTATTGAGATCTTTTTTTGGACATGGCAATTACACAGCAACTCTTCAGCATATTGGTTACAAATGGAAACCAGTTTGTGTAAAGCAGAAGTTGTGCGATATGTTCAATTTGCTCTGCTTACACGGTTATGGTTAGGGACGCGGGATTGTTTTCCCCCAGAAAGGGCCGTGGTCACGCGAGCCTTCTCTGGATGACGTATTACCGGTCTGATGTATTATAGAATTTACAGTAATTGTTTCCACATCCACAGGGGACGACGACCGAATGCAAACATTGTTACAGTTTGGAGAAGCGCCCAGAAACTAGCAGCATGACCCGTAATCCAGAAAAACAGTCGTCTTCAAACACTGAATTGATGAGAAGACAAATGTGACACACTTAACTTTTATATGTGTGGATGGATATTTTATCAGGTGACATGAACTACGTCGGTTCTTTTGCCGTGAGGGATCCAGCTGGAGTTGAAGTCCCGGACTTTAACATTATGCACCGGGCAAGTTGGTGTGTTTTCCTGGCAGCGACGAAGGATGCTGAGGATTGAGGCTGATGCATTTCCAGGGACTGTAGGCGTGAATGGATAACTGGGCTGGAATTAGCTGGAGACTGCATGGTGGCAATCAAGTTGTTACCTGCACTAAAGGCCTTTTTGTAGTTGTGCGTAAAATCGACGGCGTAGCCCCGCAGACCCCTCTGCGTCCACGGACCCTACGCCGTAGCCTGACGCGCACCTCTCGAAAAATGTAACTACACGTAACGCGTGTTAACGCATGCCGCTCGGCCGTGGCTTGGTAGCGTTGCATTTCCCCCGACTCATTTCCTGTTTCTCCTTCTTCATAAACAAGATGAAATCAAGGAGAGGGTTAACTTTTCCTGCTCCAGATTTCCCACCGTGGTCAGAAAGCACAGGGGAGACTCCGAAGCTAATTGCCGTCACTCTCTCACTTCTCCCTCGCTCTATCACCCACTCCCCCCACACACACACACACATGCCGGCTCGACGCACACACCAACGCACAAGTATAAACATCAGGCCACTTACGTAGGCTACGGCGAGAGCTCAGTGTGGAGCCTCCGCACAACTGTAAAACGGCCTTAAGTGTACTGGAGTAGCAGATGAGGCTCCCCGAATGGGAGAAGTGATGTGTCTAGAGAGAACGTTTGCCATTCACATCGGTTCGTACGGAAATGACGACAGCAGCAGAGAGGTGAACAGATTTGAAGTTTGACAGTGACGATATGATAGCCTTAGAGAGATTGTGGCAAAATCTGTTTGGTATCGATCCAATACCAAGTAAAAGTAAGTATCGCCGATACCGATACGATACCAGTACTTTTTAATAATTAAGGGGGATTCATCATCAAATTGCTAAATCTGAATGAATTTTCATGACCTTTTAAGTGTGATTTTACATTTGGATTGTCAATAAATTAAAACCCAGGACATAGTTTTCATATGCTTGTATGAATTTGTCGTGTTACAACTGCTTCGTACAGCCTTTTTACAAATTATACAGGTGTCCGTTGTTGAATTTTTGGTCTGAAAATATAGCCACACAGCGCTCTTCTTCCTCTCTGCCATTCTTGTGCTCTGTCTCTGTGCTGCTTGTGTGTGTGTGTGTGTGTGTGTGTGTGTGTGTGTGTGTGTTTGTACTGCTGGCCGCTGCTGGGCCTGGCTGCTTGCTTGCTTGTTTGCCTGGCGCCGCCGAGTCACGTGGTACGGTACAACATCAAATCACAAGGGGGAGGAGGAGCAAAGTGTTTCTGCTCCGCGCTGGGACAGGAGCGGCACTTACCGAGACCCAGACAGCCAGGTCGCCTCTTTGATGAAACCGCAGCAGTGCATCCTGGGGAGAGACTGAAACTAAAGTATTGATCTTATTACACTGGTATTGATCAATATCAATACCAACATTGGTATCGATATTGTCGATATTTGGACCGATCCGCCCACCACTACTGGTTGGTCAAACTCAAGATGTGTTTGAAACCTCTCCCTCATTCATTCACTCATTCACTCACTCACTCACTCACTATTCCCTATATAGTGTTTATTAAATAGTGAACTATATAGGGATCGACCAAACCAGATTTGCATTTTACATATTTTCACTGCTTAGAAACAAAAGTCCGCTCTATTTTTCCTTTTCCTTTTTGTGGCGAAATCTGCTTCTTATTCTCCTTCCGGAAAACAGCCGCGTTGCATTGTGGGCATTTTAAAGTGGACTATATAGTGAATGTTGGAAATATGTTATTCCACATGCTGTCCATGCTTACGTTAAGATAACATGATCTCTATATTTTCTCGTTGATGCTGTGTTTTTTTTTTTTTTTTTCACGTGGATTGGGAGAAAAGCTTCAAATAAACCATTAGCAAGAAAGCCACTTGTGTCTGCCTGTGCTTCGAGGGAATTATACATTGTCTAAGGGTTTCTGAGCCTGCCCAAACGTGTTAGACCACCTGTTAAATTACTGAATAATAAGAGATAAGTGTGTATTGGGGGCTTGAATGTCCTGAGTTTAAGCATAGCTAATATTTGTGGTACTCACTATTATGGCTGTAGGATGTGCAATATCTGGTAGGGCACTGGTACAATATTTTTAATTTGATACGCCAGTGTGGACATTGTGCAATACATAAGTTATTGATCACAGCACGTTTAAAGGGGAAATGTGCAATCTGGGGGCAGTGAAGTAAGTGTGGGAGAAGGTAGGGGGGTCTTGTGTGAGGTTTATCGAATGTCATTATTTATTGTCTCGACTGCCCAAGGCAAATTTCTTTTATAGGAGACAATAAAGGCTCATCTTATCTTATCTTATCTTATCTGTTAAAGCCCTGATCAGCATTCCTCTCATCTTACCTTGGGACGGTGAAACTCCAGCTCTGAATTGCATAATGGTGTCTGGATCACGTTATACTTGCTTGCAAGTCTACTTTTTATATTTTTATTTCATTAAATGTTCATAACATATGCAAACTCCTAACTCATTTTGATGACGGCATCTTAATCCATGACTCGTCGTACGAAAGGTCTAGACCAACCGTGAATTTAGTGTGAATCTAAGCACATCTTAAATCTCATTTACTGTATGCCTCTTTAGAACAATTCATGTTCATATGGGGGATTCTTAAAGGGGCCCATTTTACGTTACAATGGGTAAATTAAAGCATACTTCTCTTTATTTACAATTTGGGTATGATTTTTGTAGTTTAACCGTATATGTATACAGTATATGAATGCTCAGATCAGAGAACATACTGTCATTTCTACAAAGAAGTCTGACATGAGGTGTCAGGCAGGTTGTAAACAGACCCCTGGTTAGTCAAACCTATTTAGCAGAGACAACAAAGGTGAACAGTAAAACTACAACTCAAACTGTCCATTGTACAAAGTAAATATCCCCATCCGACTTCATTGTAGTGATGTCACTGTGTTTTCGGATCTCAGGAGTTACTTTCGTGAGTACAATGTTTTTATGACAAAGGAAAAATCTTAAGAAGAATCAAGTGGTAATATGAAAAGATACATTAATTAAAGCACTGTGGTTGGACTGTATTTGCTGCCCTGCTGTTAGAGGGCTGACATGAGTAGATTTGGTTCCGGATGAGATAGATAGCAAGGCGGCCATTGTCTTGCTGTTGGTTTAGCATAAGTGTAAAAATAAACTCCAGAGAATCAGTTGTTGAGAGTTGAACCACAGACCTTCACCAGCCCAGCAGGTCTCATTGTGAAACCAAAGCCAGAGGCTTGAAGAGGCCTTCAATTAACCCAGGCATTTTCCTCATCATGTACCCAGATCCACTTTTAACCCGGCCACACTCATTTCACAGGCTCAACCTCAACTAATGGCACCTTGTAAAGACAGAGACAAGAGCAGAGGCGGGTGGCGGAGAAGCCGCAGTTCTTCTCAAAATAGCTGCGTGGACTTGGATCAATGGAGACATCATTAGAGAGATGCTGCCATTAGCTACTACAAGGCCTGCTATTACTGAGAGATAACATGTGATAAGGAGCTATAATGTGGCCTGAGGTAAGACCCCTGCTAGTACCACACACACACACACACACACACACACACACACACACACACACACACACACACACACACACACACACATACACACGGCCTCCAGATAAAACCCTACGGTGGTAAAGGGAAGTTGACCACAGGAGTGGTTTGAATGGTGCAAGTGTAAAAGTGTGTGCGCGCGTGTTCATTAATTTCTCATTCATGTCTACCGGCTCTCCCGGGTGGTAATTGTTGCCACATCCCCAGCTGCTTGTACTCTTTTTACTATCGGGGAAATAAAGTATGTTAAAACTCAGACAGCAAAGAGTCAATAAATGTCTTCTAATTTTAGGTCTTAAGATACCATAAGTAAACACGTTATAGAGGTCTTTTTTTTGTTGTTGAGCTAAGTCATTTCTTTCTCAGAATAAGATGGATATCAGTGTCATGTCTGTGTATAAAGTGTGTGTATAAAGACCGGAAGCAGGGATAAACAGCTAGCCTGGCTATGTCGAAAGTTCAAATAGACCTACGGACATCTCTAAAGAGACTAAAAACTGTAACATAATATTATATGGTGTTTGCTAAATCCATACACAAATAAAAATGTAAAAAAGGGTTTTAAGGGATTTACACACTGTGTGATTTGTGCAATTAAATAGCAAACTGTTGTTTTTGTCATAAACACTTCACACAGAACGCGGCGATAAAGTATTAACATTGATTTTTCTGAGCTTTCGCACCGCGTATAAAGAAATCAACCAATCACTTGTGTTGTTTGTGTTTACGTATGAGGATCATAATACAACAACAGAAGGCTGTACAGACGGCAAACTTTATTACTCCTTTCAACCTTGACAAAGGCAGCGTTTACCAGAGACCATCTCTCCGGTCTTACTTTTCACAATAAAAGCCATAGACATATGATACATTCTATGTATTCACTGCGGAACTGTTTACCAGAGGAATTTAATTCACTTAAGATTATTTCACTGAAAGGAAACTTAATAACATAGCTTACAGTAGCTTAGTGTTAGCTTTTCCTGCTTCTGCTTCCCGACCGTGGTCGGACAGGGCGGGAGACAGGGCTGGAGTCTCCGGAGCTAATGGTGCATTTTGTTTGTAGTCAGATGTCAGAATTTCCAAGTCAGAAGCTTCAAATGGAGCGCCCTCTGAAGTTAGATTTCCGACTCGGAAAGTTGGAAATCCTCACAGTACCCCGAGCAAAGCTGACCTCAAAATCCAACATGGCTGCTCGGTGCATCAACAGTAGTGAAAGCTGTAGTAATATACTGTTCGTTAGCACTTCTGTCTGTCTGTTTGTGTTTCACTAAATCAGTTGCACACACAGTACTGTCCAACGTTTAGCTGTAGACGAGGCTACACAGTTTGTATGCGTGAACATAACTACACTGTAAATTCCGACTTGTTAAATGGAATGCGGTCAACTCGCGTCCGACATCATTCCCAACTCCGGCTTCCGAGGAAAATGGAACGCACTATAACCACTGTCACTCCACTCAGCAGCTGGGAAACAAGACAGGACACCTACATTGGTTTTGAGGAGCTGCAGCATTTATTTGTGCTCAAAATACACTTACTCTAGCTACTGTACATTCACTTGAAATTATATTATTATTCACGTCTTAATCGTTTGGTGTAAGGTGGTCATAAAACTCAGTCCGGTCTTTTTCCCCACTTGATGTTCCAACAAAATCAAACGTGTTATAAGTTTTAAGTCTTGTTAGTGAAGTTAAATCATGTGAATATTGTCAACAACCAATGGGTGCGCTCTCTCCAGCACCAAAAAGAAATCAGCAAACGGCTAAAGCCAGTTCTGAAGCGTGTCATCCAACAGGAGATTTACCGGCGGATAAACACTGACATCCGGGTACTGGAGACATTCATCTGCAAGTATGGCAGAACAGAAAATCGGCAAACTTTCCCTTAGGTTACCAGCTAACGCTAGCAGTAGCTAGCTAGCTAGGTTAAATCTTCTAAACGAATCTAGCTGTAGTCTTGCAAATTGTGACCCTCTTTACGTCTTATGTCTTTACAGCCTGTCTCATGGCGTTATTGAATCTATTAAGTCGTGGACAGGACACGTAAATGTCGTTTTTTTCGTGTGGCGATTACGAATTATAAAGCAATGTATTTCAATGGGAAGCATATTTCGTGATCACAGAACAATGACGGTAGCGAGTGGTATTGATAAGGTGAAAGTCCGCGCAGGGAGGTTGGTCGGGGTGGTGGATGGGTCAAACAACACAGGACTTTCACCCGGAGACCGGGGATCACGTCCCGCGTGTTGCAGTTCCTTTCCTCGTTATTCTCTTCTTAACCACAACCATCCCTCTATTGTTGGCGTGTCCCGCTGCGCCCGGGGATCGCATCCCGCGAGTGGCGGGCCATCCCGTTGTTGTGGCCGACATGTGGAGCCTCATTTCCTCGTTGTTGCGTCCCCCAGAGCAGGTTCGAAAATCGGAACCTGTACACGTTCAAAATTCGTGGCGTGTACACGAAATAAACGTCAAAATCATGACCTGTACACATATTAATAAATCAGAATAATGTGACTATTTCACAACCTGGTGTGAGACTGGGTTGGTCTTTAATGTTAGATACTGTACATGATGATTGTCTTTAGATGTGAGATGGTGTCAGACTAGTCTTTTCAAAGTCTGTTCAAAGTCTTCTAGTGTATGGTAGACATAAGGAAGAGAGTGTAACTGTGATCTAATAAAGGTATACTGAAGTTGTTTTTGTGGAGTAGTTTATACTGTGGGTTATATAAAAGTGGATGGTGTAACGTAACGTAACCTGATTTGTCCTCCCTGGGTTTCACTGTCAACACAGTTTGCCACAGAATTCACTCGTCTTCATCAAAGTTTGACGTAAAAGATTTGCACAGATTTACTCCACATATGAATCAGCCAATCAGAGGAATTCCATTGAACTGACTGCACTGCAAAAAAAAACAAAAAAAAAACATACCATTTTAAATGCTGGAGGCCTTTAAGTGATATGCATGCTCTGGCTTTTGTCTTCTGTACAGAATGCAATAACAATTACAACACAATTTTAACATTGTTCAATAGAGTGACTCTTTAAAATCTTAATTCATCCAAGGAACTAGGCGTGCACACAGCAGTAACAGAATAGTTGTCTTAGCCTGTGTATTTCTTTGTTACATTGACAGTGTAGATGGATGTTCCACTGGTGTTCAGGAACCTCATTTCCCAGGGCTGAAAATCATCCGCCTCCATATGGAATAGATAAAAATATCAGCTATATTTATGTGAGTTGTGCTGTGGGAGGACATTTATACAAAGTGTCACATCTCTACACCGCTGTTACTTCCTGAGCAACTGGTTCCAGTGTTTAATCTTTGGCAAAGATTTAAGAGGCAAATTCCTCTTCCTCTTTTCCTTGATGTATGGTTCTTCTATGATCGTACTCTTATCTATGTTGTTTTTATTGCCTTTGGTGTAAGCCATCACATTTCCATTGTGTGTAATTGCTAACTTTGGTCTTTTTTTTTCCTCCCTGAAGTCTATTTCTTGATCTTTGCTCTGCAACCTGAAAAGGTTTGCATGGTTTCATTGTAAAAAACCACCATATTTTTGTCGTACTGCACATTGCTGCTGGGAGTCGCACATGCGTAGGACCTAGGTAAGGACAACTAGCCAGTCAGAAGCAGAGTAGGGCGGGCCCTGACAAGCAAGCTAGTGTGATCCAAAACAAACCCGCTTTAGCCGGTAACCATGGCTTCGGAGTCTGATCCCGAAACACAGGCAGAACTACCTGAAACAGCTTCATAAGCTAGACTGGAGCAAGACGTTTCAGAGTGGTATTTAAATCTTGACAAATTAATCTTTCATACATAACATTTTAATTCTGCACTGTCTTCTGGACATGGCGATACAGCTATCTGAACTCTTCAGGCCTCCGCTCTAACTAGCTTGGTTTGGATGCGTGCCACGCTAGCAGCTAGGCGTGTATTATTATTATTAACGTGATACAAAGTGACACAAAGTGATACAAAGTGATATAAAGTGATATGAAGTGATATGAATTGATACAAAGTGACGCGAAATGACGCGTGTTTGTCACAGAAGAAACAGAAGTAGTAGAGCTGTTTGGAGCAGTTTGTGAACAGTGTTTTCTGTTGGAGATGGTAACTCCCTTTGGGGTGGACTTTGGGCTTCTTCACTTTGTAAACCTATAACATGCACAACAAAGATATACTGTAGAACACAATAAAGGAAAAGGGAAAAGTCAGAAAGCATAACATGAGCACTTTCATTTTTGTGAGGTTCTTCAGTCATTTCACACCAGCCTGACTGCCCTCTCACTCTGTAGGAGAACACTGGAGTTGCTGTTGACACCTGCTGACTGCATAACAATCACAAACAAGGCAAGTGTTAAGGATAAATCTGATTTATTACAACTTGGGTTTTATTGTCATGATTTCATCAATCATTCCTCTCAGGTTAATAAAACCATTGTTTTTAACTAGTTAATTGCTAAGATCTGGGAACATGATGACATCACTATCATTTGAAGAAGGATGGGTTGGGAAACCAACATACAAACCTCAGGCTTTTTTGCCTATATAGTGCTGATAGTTTTTAGTAGAGACATATGAAACAGGAGAGCAGTGGGGGTAAAAGTATCCATTCAAGATTATTTTAATGTAATCCACATCACCTATCCTAAAATCCATTGTAGAATTAAAGTTCCATTTATTTAACGGTGCTCTGCTGCATCACTTGAGTGTGTAGCAAACTTTGCTGTAAGGCAGTAGCACTTCTCCCAAATGAGTTTTAAATTGAAGAAACTGAGCTTATTACGGGTCCAAGCCCGAAGAGGCTGGGAGCCACGTAAGCAAGGCAGCTAAATTACATTACGTAACCCATGCCTATTTGCGCCTAGGAAATGTTTTCGCAAAATTGCAAAAATGTGCAAAACCTACTTTTTTTAACTTCCCGATCTGCCTAAAACTTTGTATGTAGCATCTTCAGATGGACATGATCAAAAGTTCTTAAAAGAATTCTGCTTGGTTAAAAAAATTGCTAATTACGAATGAACACATTTGTGTAGCTAGCAACCAAAATACAAACTTTTGCATATCTCGTCCAAATGAAATGCTATCAACGCAAAACTTAAGATTCTTATTTGGTCTGGACCATATTTGGAAAACATTTGCCATTAGGGGTCACTAGAAATATGAATAGTTTATATCTCATTAATGCTCATGCAATTTTTATGTAATTTGGAGGGATCTAGGGCCACTCCTGAGGCCACGCCTACAACGTTGTACTGATCGATGCAATAGTAGATATCCCAGGACCTCCTAACTTTATTCCAAACTAGAGATGTTCCAATACCAGTATCGGTATCGGCTCGGATACTGCCTAAAACGCTGGTATCGGTATCGGGAAGTACTGGAGTTTATGCACCGATCCGATACCACGTAATAAATCCCTAAAGAAAATCTACGTTGAAGTAGTTTATGTTCTTTTTCCATTATAACTGACTGTCAAACTGGATAATAAAAGAAAGTTCTGTGGCATTCATTGTTTGTGTTTGTTCATGTTTCACAAAGAGTTTAATCTGAGCCAGGCAGAAATACTACTATCCACATACAGGGATAGTATACAGTTGTTAAAACATAATAAAATATATGACACACTGGTATCGGAGCGGTACTCTGTATCGACCGATACGCAAGTTCAGCTTTCGGAATCGGTATTGGGATGCAAAAAATGGTATCGGGCCATCACTATTCCAAACAGACTGACTTAATTTGTACTTTTACTGTCCATTATTAGAATCACTATTGATTTTTATCAGTTGCAGGATGCCATTTATATTTTCAGAACCCTATTACTCCACTATATCTTTACATAGAAAATATTTGTCTGTCCTGAATGTCGAATACAGCCACTTTAACATCATTCATCAGTTCAAATATTACAATTAACATATCTATTTTTATCCAAAGTGACTTACCATAATTCAATTTAACCATGTAGGTACAACCCCAAAAAGTGTAAGAATTATGCAAGTACATCCACTTCATTAAAGTGGATGTGTGCATGGATTGCATTCAGCTGCAGGGAGAGAGGTGTGGGGATAGTTCATGAGAGCAGTGCCATGTGGAGTTAATTGACACAGCTGGTTCTTGCTGGTCTAATTAAACTCTCCCTTTATATGCAGTAGCGTGCTGGACCTCAGATGATACACCCAACATAGGTACAAATGGTGCACTGTGAGAAATTGTTTATTTATTCATTGTTACAGTTTCTTTCGATTGCTAAACAACAACGGGCACAACTGGAGTCACATGTGCAAAACTCAAGCCACAGTCCGCATTACCAACAGTCACCTGAGCTAAACAGTTCACATCACCTGCAAAACTCATTCAAAGCAACACAACTCTTAACACACACCTCAAAACAGGCTCAGTGCTGTCAAACACTATGCACAAGCTTCACTGAGATAACACACACTGTCACTCAGAACACACTGAGGGTAAAAACACTAGCATCAAACACCAATACAGAAATTACAAACTTTGAATCATTTATGTGACATTACTCATAGTATATAGTTTATTAAAGGAAAATATATAGATTGTATAATATACCAATGTTTACGTAAGGTAAACAAGAAGGAATGATAATTAGCAGTTTTCTTCAATATAGTATTTTGTCTCTAGTAATTTATGGAATTACTGGGGAAAAAAACTACATTCACATACGTAGCAGTAACAAAGAATAGTGTGACTAATCCTGCCTCTCTCCAGCATCATGTGGCAAGTTTTTTTTATTTTTTAATGTTTTGCTGCACGTCTGTGTGTGTGTAACAAGCATAGTGTGCGCGCGCTGTGCACGAGTCTAGGCACATTTTTACTAATGTCCTGGTAAAATAACAATGAAATGCTGCGTTATTGACTTTAGACCAGGTTTTTGTTGGTCAGTGGCGCGATCACTTTCCGCTGCCTCAAGATAGCAATACGCCAAGAATGCACCTGAACACACCTTCCTGTAAGACCAGCATGCCCATGGACGCAGGTGCATTTGCTATTTAAACAACGTGGGCGCTGGATGGGAAATTGACAACTGCGTCGGTCTTAAACTAGCAAAGACACTTGCATTGGGCTTTGCGCTGTGCCGGGTGCAAGATAGGGCCCTAAGTTGTTGAATCGTTGCAGATGATCTGCAAAGCCCAAAGCAGCTTTGATTACATTTTTATTACAAATGCTTCTTTCTGCTTCACCACATCTGTGCAACGTCTGCACAAAGTGGTGTAACTTTTACATGAAAAATGGTACATTTGTTTAGCCATCTTTAAGCAATTACAACTTGCTAAAATAGATCATTGACAACTTCAGCTGGGGCCATAGAGGTTAAAATGTTTCCAAGAGCCAACAGCAGAGTGTTGTAAACAGAAACATTAGATAGGGGAGGAGGCGGAGGCCACTTGGAGAGCAGAGGGAAAGTGGGCGGGGCAGGAGCAAGGGATTCAAATGGCACGCACCTGCACTTGTACACTTTCAGGGTTCATCTCAATATCCCCCCTTGATTCCTCTATCCTCATTCACTTGACCTGGAAATTCATCTCAAATACATCCCAATTTCTTAAATCAATCAGAATAATTTGAGAGGAGAAGAGGCTGTTATAAGAGAGGGAAGCAAGGATACATGAGTGCAGCCTATACGAAAGTGTTATAGCTACATGGGTATAAATGCTCCACTACCAGCGTCGTCATGGCATGTGCAACAGCTGTTCTGGACTGGCTGAGCTCTTCAATGATTGTGGAGATCCTTCTATTACAAATATTTCAATGTGCAAAATATACTTAGACCATGAATAATGATTCCATTGATTATAATTCAGTCCTTGATAGTGGTTTGTGGTCCATGCATGGATCTATAGGACAATGAATGCCAATGCGAAAGGACATGGAAACACAAATACAGGACAGAAAATGAAACACTATAAATACCATGAATTAAAACATGAAATTATTTTAAATAAGCATTACTTTTGCGTTGCCCAGTGACAGGTGATGCAGCTGTACACACACCATAAGTAAAGGACGCTGCTTAAAAGTGACACTTGAGTGAACAAGGATGTCCTTATTTCCCAACTAACGATTCCACTGTCCTCTCATCTCTCCCTCGCGTCTTACGTGGGCGGTGCTAAGACGCATGGTAGGGGCGCAAGGGAAGGAACTGGAGATGCAACATAAGGTGCAGGGATGAACCCTCAGCCCAAACTATCATGAATCTATTCATTATTGAATTGTGTTTGATTACTACCAGCTATCATATATATATATATATATATATATATATATATATATATATATATTATTTTTTTTTTTTTCTGATGTTATTCTGAATTTCAACATAATCTTTGCTAGTGAAGTCAGTGATAGGCGACTCCATATGGCTTCCTGAGCAGGTTATCACTGGAAACCCACCCCTCTTCAACCCTAATTGGTTGGAAGGAAGCAGACAGACTATAGTGCTGTTTTTGGCTAGCTACTGCGCACACACACACAAACACACACACACACACATACACACACACACACACACACACACACACACACACACACACACACACACACACACACACAGAGTCTCATGATTGTGCTGTGTGTGAGCTGTGTGTCAGGCAGTTGCGTTAAGGAAGTCATCAGTCTGTGCTGTTAGACAGGCTCTGCACTGCACTCTGTTTGGGCTTTTGAAGAAATCAGATTGGACTGCACCCTCAACTAGACTATTGTGTCTACATTACAGAGCAGAGTTAAGGTCACCAGTCAGTGTTGTTGATACCCAGGCTTGATGCTTAAGAGTGAGGAAGAGGAATCAGATCAACTAGAAAGTAAATATTTCAAATGCAGCAACACTTCAGAAGAAGCCAAAAACAGCAATAGTCATAAACTAGCAAACCTGTCCCAGCTGGTGCTCAAAGTTCACTAAATGTTCTAGGATTCTAAAAGTATTTGAGCCAGATCTCTGTGGGAGCCTGCCTTGGTTCTCCAACCCCAGCTCCAAAATGAAGCAAAGTTGGAAGTGAGTCAACAGTCAACTTCAACAAGACCTCAAGTAAATGACCCAATGTCATTTACTTTAACAGACTCCATGAAAAACACACGGAAATTATGTTTCTAATTATTGAAAAGCCATCATTAAGCATGGCAGTTTAAATCCCTGGAGAACTCAGTTTGTTGTGTTTTGAACTGTATAGTCCGGTCTTCAGTTGTCTGCATGCTGAAACAGTAAGAGTGATGTCGGACATAGTGAGGAGGAGGGGGAGATAGAGCGTAATAGTGAAGAAAGAAAAAGAATAAATTCAACTAGCAAATAATATCAATTTCAGTGCAATGACATGAAAATCTTTCGAGTCAAATGCAAAGCCATTGTCGCAATCCTTTGTTCTCATTGCTCTTTAGTGCACTGGTTTTGCACTTTTTGGAGTATATATTTTAAAATTAATGTTACTGCAAGAATCTGGGAAAGGTTCTTACAGCACAATAGTAACTGTAGCGATTTTGATGATGTTGTGCCTGGGTAGAGCATTCAGGAGGCAGAACATGACGCAGATTACACCGCGGTGACGTATAGCCGGTTCATAATTTGGTCATTAACAAGCCCTCTGGGAGCCTACGTGCACATGCCTGGCCGTGTACGGCCCTGCTCCCAAATGTTTATGCTCGCTCTCGTCTCTGGGCTGCTGCCAGAGCCCACAGCCAAGAAATGATTTAGGAATGCTCAGACAGAGTAGGGGAATTCTGCCTTGATACGGAAAAAACAGACCAGATTTTAAATAGTTTGTCAGTGGATCTCTCTCACTCTGTCTCTCTCTCCTCAGTTAGTTAGTGCACTTCATAAGATTCTGTAAAAAAAAAAAAAAAAAAAAGCACTGTGCAGATCTACCATATGACTTTTGTTTTGCATTATATTGACGGTAGATTTCACGCTTCGGAGGTGTGTGTGTGTGTGTGTGTGTGTTTATTTTGTGTCCCAGGAGCGGGACAGGCTTCCCCGGTCACTGAATAATAAAATAGCATTAGTAATATTATTCTTCACAAACACAGAATAGAAATTTCCAAAAGCATGTCTATTCTCTAAATCTTGAAAAAAATAACAATTTTTTTTTTTTTTTTTTTACAGTGGCCGTAATACTCCTTAATTCTTTATTGGTAATAGTACAATATACATTTAGAACATATTTCTTAACATACAAAAGGAAAAACAAAGACCAATAAACACACACACACACACACACACACACACACACACACACACACACACACACACACACACACACACACACACACACACTTTTAAACTTTAATCTTGCATGCAATATTCATAGAGAAGAGTCAAATACATGGAAAAGTGATATCAGTGACAGCAAACAGTACAGTGAAGACATTTTTTCACAATTTGTGATTAAGTACATTTACAGCTGTTCCTATAGTTAGATGAAAGAGAATTTTTGAACAAGTTTAGAAATCAGAAACAGATGAAATGTAAGGGAAAATATTCTAATCAAATGGCTTAAACATAAATACATATTTAGCTATACACTTGGAGACTGCAGAAACAGAAAAAAAAATATTGTCTGTATCTGTAGAGTCCCAACTGAAAAATTCAATTTCCTAATACCTTGACTAATATGCTGTTTATATGAAAATTCTGATTCCAGCCATACTCCCAGGTATTAGTGTGTTCAGCTTTCTGCAGAGGTGTTCCATCAAGACATTTGATAGTACATGATGAATCTCTAGATTTAGATTGGATGCTTTGACCTGTGCCAAATAACATAATATGAGATTTGCTTTTATTGAGTATTAATTTGTTTGCCATGAGCCAGACCTGTAAAAACTGTAAGTCTGTTTGTAAAAAAGATTAAATCTGTGCTAGGGTTGTTGAAGATGTGTAAATAACTCTGTTGTCTGCATAAAGATGAACACAACATTCTGAACATATAGAGGGGATTTGACTGATGAAGATGGAAAAAAGAAGTGAACAATAAAAAAAGCTGATCACAAAATAAAAAAAAAAGAAGTGGAACTTCACGCTGTTGTAAGATGGTATCAGATTTATTTCACGGCATGACTACACATTGTTTTCTATTGTGTAAATAAGCATTGAACCATGGCAAAGCATTACTTGACAATCCAAACGAATGCAGTTTATCTAACAAAACATAGTGGTCAATCAAATCAAAAGCCTTTGTTAAAGGGATATTTCACCGTAGATGAATATATCTTTAAATTGGGTCACTTATGTAGCAGCAATGTGATTATTTTTTTATTTTTTGAAATTGGTGCCTTCTAGGCCAAGAAAAGCCAGAAAATGTGTTTTTGGCTCATATGGATGAAAGACACCAAATCCCAGAATGCACTTGCTTCGCTGCTTTAGAGTCCACTCCCAAGCCGCGCCTACCGTTTACAGACAGACAGTGAGGCATTCAAATCAACTCAAGTGTGTTTTATTGTCATTTCCACCATATACAAAAAATGTTTCACCGTGGCTCAAGTGGTGTTACACATTTAAAACATATAAAAATGACATTATATAAAAACGACATACGAACCAGGCTACTTTCAGTAGCCATTACAGGCTCTGTAAAGTTCAGCTAACACATAATAGCATTAGTGCTTGGTGGGCTGTAAACACCAAGTATAAACCGTATAAAGCTGTACATTTGCGTGGAATGTAGAATGGTCGGCATTTAACATTCACAAACTCCACCAGCAGTTAACAGTTAGTTGGATACAAGCACTCCATTTCTGCACCAGTCCGTGTTAACACAGCCCACCTCCACTAGTCTTACCTGGTGACAGAGCAGCAGGCCTGGTAGCTGGATAGTCCAGTACACTGTTGTTCAGCCATGTTTCCACAACAACAAAAACACAGCGGTCTCTGAACTCGCGTTGGGAGTTTCGTTGAAGTTGGATGTAGTGCAGTTTGTTGTCTAATGAGCGGACACTTGCAAGCAGGATTGATGGAACAGGTGGCCAGCTAGCGTTAGCTTTCCACCTAGCTCTAACTCCTGCACGCAGCTGTCAAGGTCCCTTTCCCCGGCTAGCAGCATCGGGCGACACCGCAGGCTGAGGTGCTGGTCTCCGTAGCAGGTGAAGCTTGCTTGGTGTGTCGAGTATTCCGTCTGTAATAAAGTTTCCTGTATATTCTCCGATCTGTACCAATGTATCCCGGTGGTGCACATGTGTGGTAATATGAATGCGCATCATTGTTGGAAAAGTTTTCTGCTGAAAAGACAGAGGCTGTTTAGCGAAGCTTCAAGATGACTGACACTCGGATTACTTCGGCAAACTTTGTGTAAACAGTCCCACCCCCTATAGGCGGGTTGAAAACATGCGGAACTAGCTGGCTGTAGTCCATTGCCTCTGGGTAAAAAATTGTTATTTTCCATCATAGGAAGATTTTTTCCAGACCCACAATACAGAGATCTCTCGTCTCAGGGGAACATGAGGGAGGGAAGCACGGTCATTCGAAAATACTAACATGTTTCTACTGATACAAAGCTTAATGCTAAATCGGTGAAGTATCCCTTTAAGTTAATAAAAACCTGTGCACCTGTGCACACCCGTTTATTCTTGTTGCAGAGTAACAGAGCTGTAATTGTAGAGTGGTTTGAACAAAAACCAGATTGAAAGGGTGATAAAAGATTATACTCATTGAGATAGGCCGACCGTTGATTAAAAATAGGATTTTCAAATATTTTGCAATAGCACAGATGATTGAGATTGGTCTGTAATTATAACCGACCAATCTCGAGGGAGGAGACCCAGAGGTGGAGAGTGATCCTCTTGAAGGTGGTCCTGTGGAGAGCACAACCAAAACATCAATCAACCTCAACAACCAAGAGCCTGTCTGTAGAGGGGAAAGAAGAGAGCCAGGGTGGAGACAAGCGGTCAAGTGGCCAAAAGCTAAGGAAGTGACAGTGTGGCAACATCTGGATGCGGAACTCAGTACCATTCTGGGACACTCACTTCGTGGCGATGTTGAGGCCAAGCTCACATTATCTGAAAAATCTTGTATGAGGAGTGCAGAGGCAGATTCGGAACAATCTTGGGGAAGCAACGTGCAGGCCCAAGGCAGAAAGGAAGGATCGAGCAGCTGGTGAAGAGCAGCTCCGAAAGCAGTGGAGGAAAGCAGAGGAAGAGGAGAGAGAAGGTCTGAAGCCACTGTGGGAGGAAGTGAAGAAGAGTCTGGCCAGCTTGCGAAGGGCTGAGCACATTCGCAAGCGCAGAAAACGAAAGAATAAAAGCGAGGAGCGACTTCTTCAAGAATCCCTTCAAACATGCAAGGCAGCTGCTGGAGGACAAGAGGAGCGGGAAGCTGGAAACAACAAAGGAGGAGCTGGTATGTCCCTCGCCCAGCCCCCCCAGCCGTGCCCTTTAACACTGCACCCCCTAAACTCAGTGAGGTGGCAGACATCTTTCGCAAGGCTAGTGGAGCCTCAGCACCAGGCCCCAACGGGATACCATACAAGCTGTACAAGCATTGTCCTGGCATGTAGAGGATCCTGTGGAAACTTCTAGGAGCAGCATAGAAGAAAGAAGTTGTCCCTTTAGAGTGGTGGAGAGCCCTATGTGTCCTCATCACAAAGGAGCAAGACTCCACGGACATTGGCCAGTTTAGGAATATAGCCCTTCTAAATGTAGAAGGAACGATCTTCTTTTCCATCATGGCCGAGAGGATGACCTCTTTTCTTACACACACAATGGGTTCATAGACACCAGCTACCAGAAGGCCAGCAAACAGGCTTTCCAGGGTGTGTTGAACATTGTTCAGCGATATGGGAACAGATTCAGAGGGCAAAGAGAGAGAAGAGCGATCTGCATGTCGTCTGGTTAGATATTGCCAACGCCTACGGTCTGTCCTTGACTAACTTATCACGTTCGCCCTGGACTTCTTCTATATCCCTGCTACCTGCAAAAGTTTGATATCCAGATATGATTTCACCACAAAGTGGCAACAACTTCAAGTTAGCATTGCCATGTGCTGTTCAATCTCCCCAATTTTGTTTGTAGCAGCATTCAAGATCATCCTCATTGGGGCCAGGCAGATGGTCAGGAATGAAGTTGCCATCAGGCCAAAGGCTACATCCACTGAGAGGGTACATGGATGATGTTATCACCATACTCCAGACCGCTCAATGTATGGTGAGACTGCTCAAGAGGTTTGATGAACTTGTGGCGTGGGCAATAATGTGGCTCAAGCCCAAGGGATCAGGAGCAACTGCACCATCTTTAGTGCTGGCGGCGAGGAGATCCCCTTGCTGTCTAGCCAGCCCGTCCGGAGCCTCGGCCAAGTCTTTCGTTGGCCTGTGGAAGACTCCACACGCAAGTTTTCTCGTCAGAGTGGCATATGACACCTTACCTTGCCCCCAGCAACCTCCACCATTGGATGGGCAATGAGGAATCTTGCCTCTTGTGTAATGCTACCAACGCAAGCTTCCAAAACATAATGATGGGCTGCAAGACAGCTTTGGCACAAGGGTGGTGGCTACAGGTGGAGGCATGACCTGGTGCTGAGGAAGCTCAATGAGGTGGTGGAGACATGCAGGCAGGAAGCAAACAGCAGCCCCACTGCCCTAATCACACATTCCATCCAGTTTGCAAGGGCTGGGGAGAGGGAAAACACCCACCGCCTGAAGGACCCAGCAAGACTCCTCACACCAGGCAAGGGGTGGACACTAGCAGTCGACCTTGGGAAGCAGCTCCATTTCCCCAGGGAGATAGTGGAAACGTCCTTGCGTCCAGACCTTGTTATGTGGTCCGCTGCTTGCAAGACTGTCCTGATGGTGGAGGGCTTGAAGCTGCCCATAAGCGGAAGCGAGCCAAATATGCTGACCTGGCAGGTGCAGGGAGGCTGGTTTTGAAATCATTAATAGCAAATAATTTTATTTATTTATTTATTCGGGACAGTGCACATTAATGAACAATAAGATTTCTGTACAGACTGTAAATGAGCCAGGTTATAGCATAAATGCTAATTTCCACCTGTAGTCCCGAGGCAGGAAAACAACAACATACAAGATAATGCAAAACAGAAAAATATTACAATATCAAACAAGAAACACATTAGCACGCATTCAGACAGATTAAATTACATAAATAAAATTAGTCAAAATGATGACATAACTGGGAACTTTTTAAGAAATTGTTTAAAGTGCTTTTTTAAATGTGCAGTAAGTTGGACATAATCAACCTCAACAGATGTTATCTTCTTAAAGTAGAAAGTACTGTTATTGACAAACACATAATTAATATCAGCACTAGCATAGAGAAATGAATCTGTGGGACAGAACAGACAGAAGTGCTGATTAAATGCTTGAGCAACTAAAAGTGGATCATTTAGTATAGTGTTGTTGACCCTAATTTGAGTCAATAAGGTTGGGTCTGATGGGTTAGTTGAAGTTTTATTTTTTTCCAGAAATGTTTAGGGTCCTTAAAGTCATGTGCAATATATTTTTTATAGTAGTTGGTTTTACCATTTTTAGTCATGGTTTTACTTGCATTTATCAATTGTCTGTACCATTCCCAGTCAGCAGGATCCTTAGATTTTCTGAAAGTGGCCAAAGCATTATCTCTCTGTCTGAAAGTGCATATGAGATAAAATGTTATCCAAGGAAGATGTTTTCCCTTGACTTTAGTAGTTTTCAGGAGTGCATGTTTGTCTATGACCCCAGTGAATTCAGAATATAAAAAATTCCAAGTATAATGTACATCAGGAATTAGTTGATACCTGTCCCAGTTTATTGCTATTAAATAATTGATAACATTATTGATATTCATTTTCTTATATTGCCTGATTTTAATCAATTTAGGTGGCAGTTTAGGGACTTTGATCTTTCATATACAGTATACAATTGAATGATCACTAAATCAGTCAGACATGACCCCTGATTTTAAGAATCTTGCATGTGAGACAAGTATCCAATTGAGCAGGGATTGACATGTTGATGTAACACGAGTGGGCTCAGTAACTAGTTAAGTTCATATTTCCAAAAATATTCTTTACTTTGGTAGATAATTTAGCAGACCAGTTGTTATAACGTCCCAGAGTATAATAAGTTCATTTTTACAAGTTATAGAGTTTATACTGGAGACAATACAGTTACAAGAGTCATCAGGTGCAGAGGGAGGTCTATAAATGTTGCCAATACTAATTATTCTGTTGAAGAAATACCTTAAAGTGCTCAAACTAAATTCTATATAGAAGTAGGCTTCATAACAATACATCTTTTTTATAAAGATGTTTAGAGAATAGAGGGGTACAGGAAATTGGCAGATGCATGATATTAAATCAGAAATGGTCTGCTTTACACAATACAGTAGTGAGTGCTTTGAAAAACAAACTGTAAAATTAAAGCTATGGTAAGTGCATGCCCTGAGTCGGCAGTATCCTCCGTGCCCTCCCATAAAATCTTCTATTGGCCACTCAAATAAACCTGTGGTTTCACCCCTTTTTGTGTGTATAGCTTTGAGACAATACCAAACAGAGGCTTGAGTCAGCAAAGGGCCAAAAATGCAGAATGTGGAACCACGCGCATGTACGGTGCACATGTGTGTGTATAGAGTGAGTGCGCACACACACAACAACAAAAACGTCTGCATTACATGCGTCCTCACTTGGAGTGAGGGGAGAGGGGCGTATTTAGTAGCTTAAATTAAAGACCTCCCATGAGGTTTTTCAGTTGAGGGACCCCTCTTTAAACACCAAGCTACCAATTACCAGCAGCCTCTAGCCCTACCCATCTATTACCACATCCAGAGGAGAAGTGGGGACCTCAGCTGTCTCCCTCTTCTCTCTTTCATGTTCCCTCGCTCCAAAGCCTTGTAGGAAACCAGTGGCAGTGTTTGATGGTTACAGACAGTTAAAGCCATGGTTAGAGGAGGGGGCAGTTAGCTGCAGTCCATTCATTGTCTGGCCCAGCAAACTGCTACTCTACAATTAGAAATATGCTAACAGAGTACAGGCTGCTGGTAGACCAGTTGGCTATGCTGTGGTATAAAGCAGGTACATCAAGCAACTCAAGGCATTGACTTGTACTGTAAGTTGTGCAGATTTTCTCTTTGGACCTATAGTACAGGAAAATGACAACATAATTGCTGACAGGCTGATTGACTTTTCCTTATGAAATTCAGACCTAAACTGAAATTGAATATTTTTCTGATGTCTTTTCTTTTCAGGCACAGATTATCCAAATTTGATAGAGTTTGTAGGTGCTTGCCAAAACGGCTTGGGTGCTGCACCTAAATCTTATAAAGGTAGGGAAAACCTTGCAATGTAATCCTAAGGCAAATGTGCAACGTCAACGTACGTCCACTAAAAGTGCTTGTTTGGGCCACTGACGCTACATTATGGAGAGATGGAGAAGTTTCTGTTATCATGCCATGCATTTGTGTGTAATTTACCAAAAGGAACCGTCGCACACGGGACACGCCGACAACAGCGAGATGGTTGTGGTAAGGAAGAGAATAACGAGGAAAGGAACTGCAACACGCGGGACGCCATCCCCGGTCTCTGGAGTGAAAGTCCTGTGTTGTTTGACCCATCCAACACCCTGACCAACCTCCCTGCGCGGACTTTCGCCTTATCAATACTACTCGCTACCGTCATCGTTCTGTGATCACGAAATATGCTTCCCGTTGAAATACATTGCTTTAAAACCACACAAAAAAAACAACATTATCGTGTCCTGTCCACGACTCAATAGATTCAATAACGTGAACATATCACAAACTGCCATGAGACCGGGCTGTTAGGATCCATTTGTAGCTATAGCACAACTAATCTAAACTTTAGCCTGTCCGTATCCAAAAGTAAGATCAAAATACAAAATCTGCCCAAAGTGTAGCTTGACATTTTGTTGGCACAATTTGGAAATGTGCAATTGATAGTCTTTTACATAACACAAAGCTACACTGTTTGTACACAAAAATGGAATCTGCGGGGTTGTGTTGTAGTCTCCACGGCCGCAAATGGAGACCTTTGGTAACACCGACACTGACGCTAATGTTTCTCCACCTGATTGGGTCTTATCGGTCACAATGCCTCGTTCTCTGAGACTAAAGCTACTAATTTCACCATGGCAACTACCAGCAACGGATGGAGTATACAAGCTGCCTCCTGTTTATGCCCAGTATACGAGAATGTTGATAAGATATTAGGTATGGCCGTGTTGTTTAAACCACGTGTCAAACTCAAGGCCCGTGGGCTAAATCCGTAAATATTTTAGGGAGACCTGTAAAGACTACGTTACAGTAGTAGAGTTTACTTATGGTAAAGCATGGACATGTTTTATCAATATAAACCTCATCACCAAACTGAGGCTTCTTCTTTTCTTGACTGGCGCGTCAGAACAGCATAAAGAAATTTGCAATAATTTCATGTGTAGACATGCCGCTGCTACAACTCTCAAACCCCTGGACCCCTTGCTCTCAGATTCATCACAGGACACCCAAATGAATCTCTCTGTACAACAAAGTTGGTTGGCATGATCATTTGTATCTTTTCATTGGACTGTCACCACCATATATAGCATCTTTGCTGAACTGGATCACAAGCCCTTACCAAACTCCCTCAACAAACTGCCATATGCTTCAAGTTCCACAGGTTACCTCTGAGTTTGATCAATCTGCTTTTAGATTCTATGCACCAAAAGCATTGAACCACCTTTAATGTTTACTTAAGGTGGACACTCTTACTACCTCTGGGCATTTCAAGACGGTTATTTCAAATGATTTAACTTAGTGTGCAATTGTTTTCATTGAGTATTATATTTATTCTTTTTTTAATGTATATGTTTGTTTCTTGTATTTCATCATCATTGAATATGAGGGAGACCTCAAGGATTTCCAAGATAAACAAAAAAAATAAAGGTTATTATTTCTCTCACTATATCATAATATACGTATTATACTATATGTTTTGTAAATTTAATAGTGACTCATGCACTATATTGTACTATATTTTTGGGGGATTATTTTTTGGGGCATTTTAGACCTTTATTACATAGGACAGTTGAAGATGTGAAAGAGGAAAGAGGGGGAACAGCAAACGGCTGCAGGTCGGAGTTGGACCCACGGCCGCTGTGAGCGATCCAGGCGCCCCACTCTTGCACTATATACTATTATATTAACCCAGACAAACAGTTGAGTTCTATTACTTATCCATATATGTTAGTTTGGTGTACTGTTTACTTAGACTTGTTGACTCTGCTGCTATTAATCACACCACTGTCACTTCATCAGCACCGCTGACTTTACAATGTCATTTGTCTCCAAATACTCTGTATAAGTTCTATTATTTATGATCACAAGAAACTAGGTTACTTATGCACTAACTTGGACAATTTTATTAATATGTAACATTTTATGTGTGTGTGCGTGTGTGTTTGCAGAAACAACACACGGTATCTGACATGAAAGTCCATGCTTAACATAATTTAGTAGGTAATTTCTGTAAACTCACTTTTGCACGTTAGCTAAATTAGAAATTTGCCAGCACATTTTACTATACAGCTGTGTTATTGTTTCCATAGTGCCCCTGGTTGCCCCTAGCAATGTGTAGAAACATGGGCTGTGACTATAATTGCTCTTAAAGCAGATCTGATTCAAGGCAAATGAAATGCAGATATGCTTGCAGCAACAGTTTCACCACCACCCTGCTTAACCTTAAGCACACACAACTGTGTTTCCATAACAAAAGCCATGTGTGTGTGTGTGTGTGTGTGTGTGTGTGTGTGTGTGTGTGTGTGTGTGTGTGTGTGTGTTTTATCATTGAAGAAATCATAGCTTGTGTTCTTCAGGTGGCTGAGTGCAGCTTTGAAACAGTTTCCATGAACATGCCATAATAATCTCCAGCCCGTATGCCGATAACCAACCTGAGACTGTTATGTACACATGTGTTAGAGACTGTGTTGTTTTTTTTTTTTTTTTTTTTAAACTGTTTCAAAGCTGCACTCAGCCACCTGAAGAACAGGATGGGAGTAATTATTTTAGGATTGGGACTGGGCAGGAGTTTCTTTTTTGTGAGAATAGGTGAACTCCTATCCCATCCCACTCCCCAAAAACTCCTGTCTTGTGTCCTGTGTTTTCGTCAATTTTATGATAAATGGGACCATATATACAAAATGAACATCCTTCTGTATTGAAAAATACTTAAAAGTAGCGATTGAGCCTCATATAAATCAAGTGAGAAGTAGGGTAATTTTTTAATTGACTTCTATAGAAACAGACTTCCTTGTGCAACCAGTGGAGTAGCCCCCCTGCTGAAAATAGATAGGATGTAGGTTTTTTTATGATTGCTATGACAATTTTTTCAATACGTTTAACAACTTTCCTAAACTCTTAACACAGTTAGCACAATAGCCGTCTGTGTAGGCTATACAATTAACACATTTATTGTTGCTTTGACACAAAATGCATGCAGTTAACACAAATTTAAAATGCTTGAACTTCTTTTACACAAACGCTCAACCAAGACCAAAACAATGGATTTTTACCGCCATATTTACAAATGCTTTCACACTGTATGTCAGGACAGATATAAGTAGATCAATCACAGCTGATTCCCATCTAGGAAACACACTGAGGTTCTTTCAATCGCATGACCATATGGTAGTACATACAGTAAAAGAGGAGCTATTTGGGCTGGTCTTGTGTGGAAAAGGAACAATATAGATTAACACAAAGAAAGTAAGAAAAATGTCTGCACGAGGGAGAGAAAGACGAGTACCAGGACAAGGGGTGGATAAGGCATGACAAAAAATCCTTCCCAAGATGCTTCGCCAGAGAAGATATCAAATTTGACGAGAATGTTGCCAAATGCAGAAGACTGCAGATTAGAAGATTTTACAGTATTTTCTTTTTTTTATTCGTCTGTGGCTTTTTCTGTTTGTATATTTAGTATTTTTCCATACAGTAATACATACAAATGGCAGCTATATTGCATATTTTTGTTTTCATGCAGTAATGTACTGTTTTATGTTGCAAATAAAGCCTTTACTGCAGCAATTCCGTCTCTGTCTTCATACATTCTATAAAGCTAAAAAGATGAGTCATTAATTTTTTTTCGTTGAATTTCGGGAGCAAAAGAACATAATGCATGCATTTCCTAAACCCAACAAAACATATGTAGAGGAGAAACTGCAGAGCAAAACACAACCTATGGTCAATACAATAGACCCTTGTCTATTGTATAAGGGCAGACATATATAAAATAATGCAGTTTTTGTAATTCCATCTGATGTTAGTGTTTTTTTTATGACATTATGCTATGATTCACTAAATGTTCCTGTTGGAAGAGAATGTATGTTAGTGTTTTGGAAGAATGTTTTGATTTTGAGACATTTTTGCATCGTTTTGGTAGACATAGTGTATTAGTGTTAGTGTTGGAGTTTAGTTTACAATGTGTGATTTTGAGCATGAAATTAACTGTTCTGTCAATTAGGAAAGTTGTTATAAATATTGAAATAATTGTCATAGCAATCGTAAAAAACTGTATTTTAACAGTCTATGGTGTGTGTGTGTGTGTGTGTGTGTGTGTGTGTGTGTGTGTGTGTGTGTGTGTGTGTGTGTGTGTGTGTGTGTGAGAACTATAAAGTTGATTTTGAGGCCAAGAATACATGTTGAAAAGGAATATCGGCCACTTCCTTAGGGTCAGCCACAAACGTGTGTGTGTGTGAGGTCACATCCTCGGCCACCAGCAGAGCATTGTGAAGCAGGAATGTCACAGAGGAAGTCATGTGGTCAGTGAGGAAGCTCCGTGATCCAATGACACAAACATGTAGTCGTATATGCATGCATGCACTCTCTCTCTCTCTCTCTCTCTCTCACACACACACACACGCACATCTCCCAAAAAGTCAGTGCTAAAAGTAGATAGTATTGTGTTGAAGTGTTCCTAGAGCACAGCTCTGTAATTACGTGTAACATTGTTTACCACAGTGAATAGTGCTGCACAGGGTAAAGCCTCATTCATTCAGACACAATGTCATTCAGATACAATGATCGTCCCGTGGGATTTTCTATAAGAAATCTAACAATGATTGCACCTGCTCTTTTGTTTGTTTAATTTAATACATCTCAGAGAATGCAGCATTGTTATTGCATTGCACCTAATATGTTGTTTGTTAAATCACACTAGTACAGTGCCCGTTGAAAATGTGCCTGTTTGGAACGGTTCAATTGCTTGGCCTGTGGTATTGCTGCTTGTAGAATTCATCAAAACCAAATTGTACCCCAAAATTACTTACAGAAGGACCCCAAACTACTTCATATGCAACTCCACTGTATAGCCTGCTACTGACTTACCGATTTACCTGTTATTTCAATCAGGAGAGAATTTGTAAGTTACTTATGCAAAATATGAATTGTACATAGTCTTTGGAGATTAGACTCATAGATTAGACTCGTAGACACTAGACATCGTATTAAATGTCGATATATTTTATAGGGTTTAGGAAAACCCGAACATATACCCGATGGAGTCTAGACACTGGTGGTGGTGGTGAAGGGTGCATGAAGACCAGAACTAAGGAGTCGAAGGGAGCCGTCAGCCGGAAGAAACCCGAGAGTACCGTGGGTGAAGATGCCTGGAGGTGGAAGGGGAGGAGGAGGGTCGCACTCTCCTCAGATCTCTGCAGGGTAAATCCAGACAGCTAACTAGACTATCTGTCCAATCAGAGTTTTCTGTTGCACGACTAAAACCACTTTTGAATGTACACATGTTCCACCAAAACAAGTTCTTTCCCGAGGCTATGGAACTTTTTCACAGCAGACATTTTGACTTGTCCTAGTAGGAAAAGCACAGCTGAAATTGATAACCTTAACGATGGCTCAATTCCATCAAGTGTCCCAGTAAGATATTTCAGTGAGTCGGCATGCACAATACCAGGGCCTCTCTTAAGTGGAATGCAGCCATCATTAATGGTTTTGAATACACCTGCGCTTTTCCTACTATGACGTGTCAACATGCCTGCCGTGGAAAAAGGTCTATTTTGCAGCGGCGCCGTTGCTCCGTCCGGCGCTTAGCACCGCCCATGACGATTGTGATTGGTTTAAAGAAATGCCAATAAACCACAGCACGTTTTCCTCCCATCCAGAAAGGCTGTGTGGACTGGCCAGACCCTCTGGCAATGCGAGACTAACCTGAACTGAACTGACAACAGTACTTAAAGCAGCTATAAAGTCAAAACAACCTGTATGTCAGCCTAGTGCAATACATTCCCCATCATTTCAAAATCCTGCTGGAACAAAACACAATTATCTTAATCTTCTGAAAAATGTTCTTTCTTGCGATTATATACTTAAGAGGAGAAGTGGGTGTGTATGTATGTGTGTGTGTGTGTGTGTGTGTGTGTGTGTGTGTGTGTGTGTATGTGAGGCTGGAAATACACTGCTTAACTGTCCTTTTTCAAGACTCACTTTGAATTTGCTGTGACATGTCAGGACCTATCCTCTCACCTGCAATCTGTAGACATACATCACGAAGCCTACAGGTGACAGTTTAATTGGTTATTAAAAGATAATCTGAGGCGCCATTAGGCCAGCCAAAAAGCAGGCAAGTCTTTAATGTGGTTTCGTTACGCACAGGTAACACAATTGCGACAAGCGTGAGATCACTGTGTCACCATAGCAGCCTACACCGCACACATGGCTGTTGTTTGACCTGGTGCATGTTACCTAGCAACACACACACACACACACACACACACACACACACACAACACACACACACACAGAGGAAAACCCATTACACAAGAGCAAATGCTCTGACGTCAAAGTATCATATTTCTGAAACTGCACCCTGACTAGGTCGCAGATAAATTATATTACAGGTCAAATGTTGACAACGCCACCTTGGGACTTTCTCCCAAAGAGAAATATACTTTGGGATTCAAACCCAAATTTCTCACTTTTATCTACTTCTTATTCTCTAAGACAGGATTTCCCTCAACCACAGGAAAGTCCACAAATAAAATGCAGAGACATAGATTCAGGAACAGAACAATAATATATTGAGAAACCAGTAAAAAATATATGCAACATAATTAAATCATGATAAAAAAAGTTGTAAAACACTAATGCTTGTAATTTAAAATGACCATAAATAACTAAAGAAAACAAAATGGAAAACAATCTTAAAAAAAAAAAATGGAAGAGATGCTAAAAGCGACCTACAGAGGAGCTACAGGCAAATTCAAACTGGAGAGGCACTTCAAGCAATATGACTAAAAGTTCACACAACACTGCTATCAAAAAGACACAAAACACAGCAAAGGAACGCTTAAAGGAGAACTCCGGACGATTTTTACCTGAATATTGATCACTAGATATCTACGAGTACTGTCGATAGGGGAAAAAAATAGCACCGATTTTGGTCATTTTTTTTTCCTATCGACAGTACTCGTAGATATCTAGCGATCAAGTTTCAAGTAAAAATCGGCTGGAGTTTTCCTTTAAAGTAAATGCATGCACATAGGAGAAACATGAGCCACTCGTTTAGCTACAACCCACTGTGGGCTACTGCTGCTGCTATTACAAAAACATTTTTACAAGCTATTTCCGATGTATTATTCCTCAAAAACAAAATGATAAAACTAAAAGCACACTATAGATAAAATTACAATAAAAGGCCATATCACTTTCTACCCAACTGTATTATACTGTATCACTTTATATTAATGTAAGAAGGTGATGGTGTGCCTTCTTCCGTGGCACACAATGGGCAAGTTAATCCCATACTTTTACACACACTTTGTGAAAGGCCCCATTAAGAGAGGCTGCAAGAGATGTGCTATTCATGGGGCTATCAGCAGCCACAATCCGTTCTTTGTGAATTCGTCCGAATGTCTTTCTTTCTCAACTCTCAATATCTCTCTTTCTCTGCCATTCCCTTCATCCTCCACCTTCCACTCTCCATTCTCTCTCTCTCTCTCTCTCACACACACACACACACACACACAAATGTTTACTAAGGCAATATCAAGTAAGAAGTAGGGTCATTTCCCCATGTACTAATATGTAATCAGACTTCTTTTTGGAGTCTTTGTGGAGTCGCCCCCTGCTGGAAATAAGATAGAATGTCATTGTCAAACCTGCACTTAGGCATTGGCATGACTTTTCAGGCCCTGAAGATGCCGCTTGGTTGCAACTCACTAGTTATATTTTCCCTCAAACACACACACACACGCGCACACACACACACACACACACACACACACACACACACACACACACACACACACACACACACACACAAACCATGAAAGAATAGCAGCAACATGAGTCATTGGGGAGCTTACAGTTCCAGGAGCTGTCCTACACACACTATCCACACACACAACACAGGCAGGTAGGTACACACACATTTGCAAACAGGCAGACACGTTCACACACTCCCACAACACACTTGAATGTAGTTCCATTTCTCTGCAGTGATCCTTTATTCTGAACTTGTTCTACGAAGTTGATATGCGAGTTCGGTGGCTGTCAGAATATGCTGCAGCTTCTCACACTTCACACACCCAGAGAAACAAGACGGAAACACAATTGTATTGCAGCTCACCTCAACAAGCATATTATTAGAACATTGAAGAGACTTTGTTTTCAGTGCTCTTGTCTTCAGATGACCTGCCCTGGTGTAAATGCTGATTACACACTTTTAGTTGCAACAAAAAAAACTCTCAAATCAGTACAGTACCTGGACATTAAGTAGGAATTGTAGTCATATAGAGTGTGTTCTTCTTGTTGCCTACATTGGATATTCTGTGGATAACTGTCTGATATTCTATTTTGACAGAAGTTAAATCTTTGTTGTTGCAGGTCTCTCTTTTGGCCTTTGAAGTACACTCCCATGCACACAGAGACACTGGATGCTTCAGGTTCACTGGGAGAGTGTAGACAGTGTAAAAATGCTCACTCTTAGGCCTAGTCCACACGTACACAGGTATTTTTCAAAACTGGATTTTTCCATCATTGGTTCTTAAAATAAATCTCCCCCACCCTGTTTAGAAAGCCTCCGTTCACAAAAACGCAAAAACCTAATTAAAGAGCTGTCAAGAGCATGCCAAGCCAACATGCGGCTATATAACCCCAGTCATGCAAAGAAGAAGATGATGGCCAATCAGAAGCCTGAAAAAAAGCTGTTACCCAAAGACTAGCCACCAACTAGAAGTCTGACTGTCTCGTCCAAGAAAGTCAACATTGGCTGTGTCGCGGCAGTGTTGGATTTTGTAGCAGTTACTTCCGTAGCGCAATCTGACGCTTCCGTTCCACAATACAGAGGAAGAGTAACTGTACATTTATGTAAAACGTCCTGCGAGCAAGCTTGTTTCCAGCACTATTTTGGCCACGTCTGCCACTGCAAGAAATGTCACTTCATTTGTGACGCCTCACAAAGAAGATAACGGTGCACACTCAGATGTTACCAGTCAGAAGCTCTGACAGTTTTCCCGCAAACAGGGTTTTGAAATATTTCACCCTGACCAGAGTTTTCCAAAAGATACATTTACAGTGACCTTAAACGCCGTTTGTGTGTGGACGAGACCCCAAAACGCATAAAGACTACGTTTACAAAAAATACCTATGTACTTGTGGATTTTGCCTAAGTACCACCCTGAATAGGTAACCTGACCTCAGCATCAGACTCTCACCCAGTTCTGAGTGTTTTTTTCTCTACACTACCCTGAAACCAACTGACACTAATAGATTTGCACTGCTACACGCTGGATTTTAACAGGCAGCTTCTTTCAATTGCAACTTTTATATCGGTCCCGTGCAGCGGTGTAATGGTGTACTTACTTATTTTTTTACACAGTCTCCATTTTGTTAACATCTGCTTTCCTGTCATCACATTGCAGAGATCACATGAGGTGGTGCACCCTGTCGCACGATAACCTTAACGATATCCTGTAGTATGTGTGTGCACCGCTGGAGTGCACTAATCATGATGGCTTTATCTATTTTGACATACTTGAGCCCATGCAGTGTTCCGTAATAGTAGTCTGTGAAAATATGCAGCTGTAATGTACAGTAGGTTAGTGTGTGACAGGTTCATCGCTGGGTCGGAGACACAGCAGCCTGACGTAATGTGGTGAGGATGGGGGAAAGCTTAAATGTCAGTTTTAAACCCTACCATTTACCCAAACAACTATAATCAGCCTGTTTATGCTGACACATGAGTACAGATACACACACACACACACACACACACACACACACACACACACACACACACACACACACACACACACACACACACACACACACCACTACCACTCTGTTTCCTGTCACCTTCACACCTGCAGGGTATACACAGCTCCTTCAAAACTATGGAAGAGTCCAATTAGATTGGTTATTTTTAATCATGTTAATGCCGGTTTTTTTTTGTTTTTATATATATATATATATTTTTTTTACAGGAAGCTTAGTTTTCATTTGATTGTTTTGCTTTCCTATTGGAGCAGTGGTGGAAATTTACACAAGTACATCTACCCATCTATTTTTTTATTTTTTTACAATTTTGAGGTACTTGTACTTTGGCTATTGGAAGGGAGAGAGGGTAATATATATATATATATATATATATATATATATATATATATATATATATATATACATATTGGGCATGTTGGCCTTTATTAAACAGATGCCAGTGTAGATGCAGACTGGAAATGGGGGGAGAGCGAAAGGAGTACGGCATGCAACAAGGGTCGGCTGGAATCGAGCCAAGGACGTTGCGGCATGAGCTCTAACCATTCGGGAGTCCAACCTATTTACATTACGTTGTTATGAATAGGCACAAGCTAGCATGCAATTTACAGATGATTCCCCATTTTTTAAATAAGAGGGTAGGGCTGGTGCTGGAGAAGAGCCTCTAGAGGTCCGCCGGGAGAGAGGGGGGGTACATAAAGGGTTTTTGGTTTAAAAGAGAAAGTAAAAATAGAGCACCCACACCACATAATGACATCCACAAAGCACAAAAATAGACACACAGTCCTAGAAAGAGGAAGGAGGACCCCACATGTGGCACACACTTTCTTTCTTTTAGCCATTTCCTCAAGGCCCGTCATTATGCTGCTACTTGAAATAGCAAATAAAATCCACCACAAAAGCTCCACTGGAAGATTTTTAATGTCAAAAATCAGAGAGGATGACATTAAGGGCACTGTATCCATGCAAGCAAAGTCAACTCTGCTAGATAATAACAGCTTTAGACTGGTTATAGCACAAACCTGACCAAGATAAAAGCTGAGTGTGAGTCACTGCCTGAAAAACACACAAATAACAAGCACTGGTTGTAATAGTGTTCATATGGTCAGTTTTACAATATTATTCCTTTTTTTAAATTTTAATTTAGCATTGAATCACTGCATCGAATTTAAAACCCACAGAATGGGTTAACCCCTCCAAGAATCACCACCTTAAGTTGGCAAAGCTGTTTATGTAGCCCTGTGACCCTAGGAGCTGTGTTTTCGGGGGCAATAGCTCCTGCAAGGGTCTCCCAAGGCAAAGTGGTCCCAGGGGATGGGCCGGACTAAATTTGATTCCCAAACCCTATAGTCCATATTGACGACGCTTCACTTCCAGATTGTTCAGGTGCTGGAAATTCCGCCGGATGTCCCTCATTTTGGCTGGATGTCCATCACTTTCCACATTCTTTGTGTCGGCATTCCCGGTGGATTTATGAGGACTTTTCAACTGTTAACTGCTCCTCAGATCTCTGCAGGGTAAATCCAGGCAGCTAGCTAGACTATCTGTCCAATCAGAGTTTTCTGTTGCACAACTAAAACAACCTTTGAAAGTACACATGTTCCACCAAAACAAGTTCCTTCCCGAGACTATTTTGAAGAGTCACCGTTGCTCTGTCCAGTGCTTAGCTTCAAAAATGCTGTTAAGTGGTTCCCAAACTGGGCTCATTGAATGATGATTGAAGATAAAAAAGGAACACTACATTTTGTGTCCTTTTCTCAAATCTTTGCTGTCCTGTTGGCAGAAGTCGCTAAGAGGGCCGGAAAAGTCGCTAAATCTAGCGAGAAAGTCAACAAGTTGGCAACACTGTGGTGAGCTGTAAACCCCAAGTTCAAGCTTTAAAATGTTTCTTAAGAAGCCTATTAGTGATGTCATAGAAACAATGTCTACGGATTTTAACAATCCATGTAATCATTCAGTGTTATGTCACTTGAGAGATGTAAAGAACTCGGTTTTGACAGTTTGACATTCAGCAGCCTCCTACACGGAATCACGTACAGAATTGCTGCACAAACTGTACTAATCCCACAGTGATTTCTCAGACTTAGGGCTGAGGACAAAGTAACAGAGCCTTCCATCTATCGACCAGATGCCGTCTAACAAGCAGCCAAACCAAATTCCCTTTTAACTCGCCCCTTGTGGTTCTCATGTTTTGCTTGCACAGCCCCCACTGAATAGTCCCTGTGTAAAACAAGCCAAAATACAATACACAAGTACATAAATCTAAGTCTATGTGGGTACATATACCAAACTAATATTAGCAACTGTAAAAGAGAACATAGGCTCACATTGGTCAACAATAAAACGCACAGCTGCATTCTCACCCTGCTGCAGCTAAAGTTTGAAGTGTGCTATGTTGGAAAATTGTGTTCTTCTCTCACTCACATATTAAGTATGTCATCAGACTGCACCAGAGGCCTGTACTACGAAGCAAGATCAACATGCCCCGGATTTATTTCAGTTACCCGGCTTCACCTAACCTAACAACCGCGGTCCCGCAGAAGCTGTGTCATGACCAACCCAGGGTCTCACATAAAAGAGGCAGTGTTTGCACTACCAGAGCCGCATATTTTACATAAGAGCAAACTATAATTTTACATAAATATGAAGAACACGGACACGGTTTTACAGGGAAAACGCAATACAGTCGCTGCTTCCTAAAACAGGAAGGAAAGTTGGCAAAATAATAGCCAATGCTGTAAATGCGTAAATCACAACGCTTATCAATAACTCTTCCCCATCAGTCAGGCACACTATCTGACCATAATTACACTTATAAACTGTTGTTGCTTTAGCCTATTATTTCAGTTGTACCCCTGGCAGTGGTAAGCGATCGTGAGAGCAAATAAAAAATATAAAAACATAAGTCAAACCGATGTGCGCATTGGCAACACACGGTTTAACAACAACAAGTAGCCTATACAGTACAGGCCAAAAGTTTGGACACACTTTCTCATTCAAAGCGTTTCCTTTATTTTCATGACTATTTGCATCGTAGATTCTCATTGAAGGCATCAAAACTATGAATGAACACATATGGAATTATGTACTTAACAAAAAAGTGTGAAATAACTGAAAACATGTCTTATATTTTAGATTTTTTCAAAGTAGCCACCCTTTGCTTTTTTTGATAACTCTGCAAACCCTTGGTGTTCTCAATGAGCTTCATGAGGTAGTCACCTGAAATTGTTTTCACTTCACAGGTGTGCTTTGTCAGGGTTAATTAGTGGAATTTTTTCCCTTATTAATAAAAAAGCAAAGGGTGGCTATACAAATACAAGGACATTTCTTTTTCACGTTGAGGCAGGCTTACGTGCTAAAGTGTAGGGGTAAGCGTATTGTGTTACTTCTGGTGTTCCCGTGTTACAAATGCTAGTTTACTGCTCCAGCAAAAACTTACTCAACACTGCTTTATTGTTTAAATTAGCGGTTATTTGCCTGGATTGCATTTGAATTACAATTGTTCTACTCAAGCACTTATATTTAGCTTCATTTATAGCGACCGACTCGCTGAATTTACAATTGTTAAAACGCTGTTAGCTACTTTAGCTTAGCCATTAGCAATGGCTAATTCTTCTCCCTCTCCTGCTCTTTCTTGCTCTGTGTGTCAAATGTTTAGCTATTCCTCTGCCTCCTTTAGTGATAACGATACATGTAATAAATGTAGTATATTCTCTGCTCTGGAGGCAAGGCTTAGTGAATTTGAGGCACGGCTCCGCACCATGGAATCAGAATCGTATGCTTCCGTAGCTAGCCAGCGCCATGTAGCTAATGCGGGCCAACATCTGTAGCTTCTGCTAGCTGTCCCCCGGCAGACCCCGAGCAGCCGGGCGAGTGGGTGACTATCCGAGGGAAGCGTAGCGTAAGAGGGAAGTGTAGCGTTAGAGGGAAGCGTAGCATTAGATCTAAACCAGGCAGTGCACATGATGACGGTCGCTCTAAACCGGAGCGTCTTCGCCTCTCCAAAAGTTTCTCCCTACTCAGTGATACACCCGCTGAGAAGCCAATTCTGGTTATTGGGAGCTCTATACTGCGATATGTGAAGCCGGCGGCCCTGGCGGCTACAGTACAGTCATAATGTGTCCCCGGGGCTAGAGCGGGCGATATAGAAACCCATCTAAAGCTGCTGGCTAAAAAGAACCGTAAATAAAGTAAGATCATACTTCACGTAGGGGGTAATGGTCGTAAATCGGAGATCACTAAAATAAATGTTGAGTCACTTTGTGCATACGCAAAGACAATGTCGGACTCAGTAGTTTTCTCTGGACCCCTGCCAAACCTGACCAATGATGAAATGTACAGCCGTACGTCATCCTTCCACCACTGGTTGTCGGGGTGGTGCCCAGCTAATGTTGTGGACTATGTGAATAACTGGAGGGCGTTCTGGGGAAAGCCTGGTCTGATTGAGAGAGACGGCATTCGTCCCACCTGGGATGGAGCCGCTCTCATATCAAAAAATCTGACAGAGTTTATCAGACATAAACCATGACAACCCAAGTTTGAGAGTAATCAGAGGTGCAGTACTACGCGCCCATCTGTGCTTCCGTTGGAGCAGTCACCCACTCATAGTCTAATAAGCACGGTGTCTGTCCCCCGGATCAGATCGGTTAAATCAAAGGTAAACAAAAGATGCGCTATACTTAACAACCTAATTGGAATTAACGACTGCAACAATAGAACAAAATAGGAAAATTAGATGTGGACTATTAAATATTACATCTCTGTCTTCTAAAGCAGTATTGGTAAATGATTTGATATCAGATAATAAAATTGATTTATTTTGTCTTACTGAAACTTGGCTGGGCCATGAAGAATATGTTAGTCTGAATGAAGCCACTCCTCCCAGTCATATTAATACTCAAATTCCTAGAGGCTCAGGCCGAGGAGGGGGAGTTGCAGCCATATTTGATTCAAGCCTGTTAATTAATCCTAAACCAAAACTAAATTATAACTCGTTTGAAAGTCTTGTTCTTCATCTTCAACATCCAAAATGGAAAACATTACAGCCAATTATATTTGTTATTTACAGGGCTCCAGGTCCGTATTCTGAATTTTTATCTGATTTCTCAGAGTTTTTATCATGTTTAGTCCTTAAATCAGACAAAATACTTATTGTAGGTGATTTTAATATCCATGTGGATGTTGACAATGATAGCCTTAGTACCTCATTTCAACTCATTACTGGATTCAATCTGTTTCAGTCAGAGTGTGCACAAGGCGACGCACTGTTTTAACCATACCCTCAACCTTGTGCTGGCATATGGTATTGAAATTGAGGATTTAATAATATTTCCGCAGAATTCGGTATTATCAGATCATTTTTTAATTACTTTCGAATTCTTACTACCTGACTATACTAAATTAGATAAAAGCTTCTACACTAGATGCCTATCTGACAGTGCTATAGCTAAATTTAAGGAAGATATTCCAACAGCATTTGACTCTGTCATGCCTTAACATAACAGAGGACCTTTATGTTAACCTCAGTCCCTCTCAAACTGATACATTTGTAGACGGTGCTACGACTTGCCTACGGACGACCTTAGACTGGGTTGCTCCCCTAAAAAAGAAGATGATGAAGCAATGGAAACTAGCACCTTGGTATAACTCCCAAATTAGAGATAAAATTCATCACCTTTTGCCCTCAACTTCTAACAGTTCACCTTTAAATGCAGGACCGCTAGAAAGAACGACTAGTCCCGACATATACTTGGACTGCTTTTATCCTATAGACCTCCAACAATTAATGTTAAAGATATCCTCAGCTAAGCCATCTACCTGTCTCTTAGACCCCATCCCAACGAGACTACTCAAAGAAGCGTTACCCGTGGTAAACACTTCATTACTAGATATTATCAATATGTCCTTATTAACAGGTTATGTACCGCAGTCATTTAAAATAGCTGTGATAAAACCTCTTCTGAAAAAACCCACCCTCGATCCTGAGGTCTTAGCAAACTATAGACCTATATCTAACCTTCCCTTTCTATCCAAGATCCTTGAGAAGGTGGATGCTAATCAGTTATGTGATTTTCTACATAGCAATAGTTTATTTGATGATTTTCAATCAGGATTTAGAAAGAATCATAGCACAGAGACGGCAACGGTGAAAATTACTAACAACCTTCTAACTGCTGCAGAAAAAGGACTTGTCTCCATCCTTGTTTTACTAGATCTTAGTGCTGCATTTGACACTATTGACCATACCATTCTGTTACAGAGACGGGAACACTTAGTTGGCATTAAAGAAATCACACTAGGCTGGTTTAAGTCCTACTTCGCTGAGCGATCCCAATTTGTTAACATTAACGATAAACCCTCCAAGCAAGCTAAAGTTAACCATGGCGTTCCTCAAGGCTCAGTGCTTGGACCAATTCTATTTTCCTTATATATGCTTCCTTTAGGTAATATTATTAGGAAACACTCAATTAACTTTCACTGTTACGCAGACAATACCCAATTATATCTTTCTATTAAGCCAGACGAAAGTGGTCAGTTAGCTAAACTTCAAGCGTGTATTAAAGATATAAAATCCTGGATGACCCACTATTTCCTGATGTTAAACTCAGACAAAACCGAAGTTATTGTGATGGGACCAACGCACCTTCGAACTTCATTATCTAAAGATATAGCTACTCTGGATGGTATTGCCCTGGCCTCCAGCACTACTGTCAGAAATTTAGGAGTTATTTTTGATCAGGATATATCCTTCAATGCCCACTTAAAACAAACCTCAAGAACAGCCTTTTTCCATCTTCATAACATTGCCAAAATTAGGAATATCCTATCTCAAAACGATGCTGAAAAACTAGTCCATGCGTTCGTTACTTCTAGACTAGACTACTGCAATTCCTTATTATCAGGTTGCTCAAATAAGTCCCTTAAGACTCTCCAGCTGATCCAGAATGCTGCAGCGCGTGTTCTCACAAGAACTAAGAAAAGATTTCATATTTCTCCTGTATTAGCTTCTCTGCATTGGCTTCCTGTAAAATACAGGATTGATTTTAAAATCCTTCTCCTAACCTACAAAGCTCTAAATGGTCAAGCACCATCATATCTAGAAGGGCTCCTAATACCTTATTGTCCCACTAGAGCACTGCGCTCCCAGAATGCAGAGTTACTTGTGGTACCTAGAGTCTCTAAGAGTAGAATTGAAACCAAAGCCTTCAGTTATCAGGCTCCTCTCCTATGAAACCAGCTCCCAATTTGGGTTCGGGGGGCAGAAACTGTCACCTCATTCAAGAATGAACTTAAAACTCTCCTATTTGAGAAAGCTTATAGTTAGGGAGTGAGGAGTTGCAGTGTCCACCTATCTGGCCCACCTGCTTCTCTTCATAATTGTTAGATTAATAACATATAACAAAAGTAGAGGGAGGCAGGCCAGCAAAGCCCGATCCGGCAGGGGAGAGTTCAAAGCCCGAACAGGCTACCTCTCCTTATGTCCTGTCTCTTAGTTACGCTGTTATAGTTTTAGACTGCCGGGGGACTTCCTTCCTTCCTTTGACACACTGAGCTGCTCTCTCCTCTCCCTTTCTATTACCATTTGTGTGCATCCCGTCCCAGAAATGCTTGTTATTAATCCTAGCTTCTGGGGAGTTTACTTCTTCTTCTGGGCCTGTCCGAGTTTTTCCTCGCCACTGTCGCACTGCTTGCTCTTGAGGGAATTACTGTAATTGTTGGAATTGTTGGGGCTTTGTAAATTATAGAGTGTGGTCTAGACCTACTCTATCTGTAAAGTGTCTCGAAATAACTCTTTTTGATACTATAAATAAAATTGAATTGAATTGAATACTTGAATACTTGAAGATTCTAAAATATAAGACATGTTTTCAGTTATTTCACACTTTTTTGTTAAGTGCATAATTCCATAGGTGTTCATTCATAGTTTTGATGCCTTCAGTGAGAATCTACAATGTAAATAGTCATGAAAATAAAAAGGAAACGCATTGAATGAGAAGGTGTGTCCAAACTTTTGGCCTGTACTGTACGTAATTCCCTCCGCTGAAAATCATAAAAGAATACATCAGGGAATGTTAACAGGGTTGTCGATATCTAAATGTTTTAACTTTATGAGCGCACCTGTCACTATCCGCACCTAGGAGCAGGTTAGGTGTTAGCATAAGTTACCACAGCGATTTAACTCGGTAATAAGTGACCCACCGTCGTGATACACAAAACCCTGGGTTGAACCTGAAGTTACCTCATTAATGCCAAATCTGGCTCCATAGTACAGTCCTAAATCTAGACGCACCCTAGAGGCAGCAAATGTAATTTGCAGCCAGGGTCAGTCTAGCAACTCTCTGTTGGCTTGCGAGCTGGAAAAAACTAATTCTGGTCTGGCCAATCACATTGTGTATAGAGTCGGTGGGCGGGCTTAACATAAGGACGGCAAAGTTGCGACGCTTCCACATGAATTCCCTGCTAATTGAAAACAAAGATGATGACTGCTGCTGCTAGCGAACAGCGGTCTTTTGAATCGGCTTTGGCCGCGACTCTGGAAGACTTGGAGTTAAGCACTGAAATCATTCTTAAAAAGGAAGATGTGTTCGGAGTTTTGCTGACCGGATACGGCAAAGGTATAATCGATCAACTAGCATTGCTCTGGTTGGCTATGAGTGCAGAGGGAATTTGAAAGACAACCGTTTATCCCGCCCCTCAGACTGAGCCTTGCCAATGGTGAATTCCCAGACCCAACACCTTGATGTGGGTCTGGTATCTGTCAGGCTACAGGCCACTGATCACTAATGGCTGTGTCATTTCAATTTCAGTTACTTACAATCAGTGGTGGAATGTAACTAAGTACATTTACTCAAGTACACTTGTACTTTACTTGAGTCTTTTCATGCCACTTTCGACTTCTAGTCCGCTACATTTCAGAGAGAAATATAGTACTTTTTACTTTACAAATTAAGATTTTTGCACACAAAACACAAGTAGTTTATAAAGTCTGATGTTTTATTATAAATGAAACTAGCCAACAACATATCAGCCTACAAGTCCAGCAGAAAAGATTAGAATTATTAAACACACAACTGTTTCAATCGTTTCCAGTTTCTAAAATGTGAGGATTTTTCTGCATTGAGTACCTTTACTTTTAATACTTTAAGTACATTTTCCTGATGACACTTTTTACCTTACACCTAACATTTTCAATGCAAGACTTTTACTTTTATAGAGTTTTAATTGTGTAGAGTATTTTTACAGTGTGGTATTACTACTTTTACTGAAGCAAAGGATCTGAATACCCTCCAACTTGACTTTTCTCCCCCCGTGTGTTATTCATATTCCTCCTTGCTCTTTCCCACTGTGCAGGGAATCATGTCAACATGTGTTAACAGGTGCATGTCTTACAGCTACTGACTGGATGGTGAGAGCATACAGTAAATACACACCATTAATTCTGCTTTACCTCCCTGCAGCCCTTTATTTCTCTCTTTACAAGAAAGATGCAAAGGAACTCTTTTTTCACACAGCATTCATCAAAGTGTTGACATATGAGAGCATCAAATATACATTTTAGATGAATGAAATGAGAGTATATCTAGTTTTAACTTGCCTCTTGCGCTGTTATATTGTATATACGGGACACAGGAGTTTTCTACCCGGAAGTTATTTTTATTTATTATTTTATTTTGTATTCCAAAAAAGAAGATATTCCAACTAAGCTTCATTCTTTCAACCAGCTTTTTGAAAAGTTTGATGCGATGTGTGCGCATAGCCAAAGACCGGTTGATATCCAAGTCTTTGATAATGTTTAAAAGTAGCTGTCTTTCTCCTTCTTATCGGGTCTACAGCCTTGCAAACTGTTGGCTGGTTGGTTTGTGTCCAACGCACAGAGCTGACCGTAAGCCGTACACAGGCAAGAGATCATAAACTGGGTGTAAACTGCAGGAAAACCTAGATCGAGATGCAGATTCCGAATGCCCTGTATACATGTCCAAAGAATGCTTCCAAAACCCGAATAATACCGGAATATCCCACATCTTATTCCGAAAATGCTATATTCGGAAAAATGCCTTATTCAGAATATTGTCAAATTCTGAATAATAGTGGAATATTGGTTTGCATGTAAGCATACTCAATGTGATTGGGTTTATATGTCAGGTGAAGGAATCTTAAAATAATTACATTCCACGTCAGCAACTCAGGTGAGTCGTCAAAGGTAAACACTGCGAACAAAACACAAAGTGTTCTCTTCTGTTGTCTTAAGAACCGGTTTGAGTTTTAGACGTTTGGAGTGATGATGTCTTGTTGTCAACTCTTAATAAGGCCAGTTTACGGATGATGACTTGAATCTAAACTTTACAGTAGCTTTTTGATCCTGTTAAGGTAAAGGTTAATTTATCATCATGTATAGAGCTATACTCAACACAAAGGTATAGTAAAATGTGTGAGATTACAACACAGTATTTGATCTGTCGGTGCCCTTCATCCTGCACAGCAGATTATTAACCACAGACAACAGAGATGGGGAAAGATCCACAGCTCAGCCTACAGTTGACACATTCCAGGACATGACAGTTCTCCCATTTATGAAGCAATGACAAGTCCTGTCTGTTGGGCAATGTTCAGTTCTAAGTACTGAACAATGCCCAACAATTAATAGTACATAGTGTCTGCCTCTAAGGTTTGTCACCCTACAACCTTGGAAACCAGGTGCTGCAAAATATTTTTTTTAATTTTGCATCTGAATCCAGAGCTGCTTCAAAATACATACATACATACATACTGTATGTAGGATAATGGTGACTGGCTGGTGATAGCCATTGTGCAAAACTACTTATGATCACAGACCATGGCCATTATAGCCTCACATTGCTCACATGGAGAAAAACATGCTCTGGTTTTTTGGCTTTTCTTTAAACCACACTCGTCTTGGGCGGCGCTAAGTCCTGGACAGAGCAAAATAGCCTCAGGAAGGAACTTGTTTTGGTGGATGGGTATGTTCAAAGGTTGTTTTAATTGTGCAACAGAAAACTCAGATTGGACAGATAGTATAGCTAACTGTCTGGATTTACCCTGCAGAGGTCTGAGGAGCAGTTAACCATACTCCTCATAAATCCACCAGAGTTTAAAATGCCAACACAAAGGAAGCAAGGCAATGGATATCTGGCTTAAATGAGTGATATCCGGCGCAATTTCCGTTTGCAACAGAGCAATTACAAAAGTGGAACATAGATTATGGCCATTAAAATGTATCTTGATGCTGTAGCTGCACTCATGTTGAATGTCTTCAAACTGCCAATTAAATCAGTTGACAAATGTATGCTGATATACAAATACGAATATGCATTGAATTCTAATTGGATTGCAAATGCACAATGTATTTTTGCAGTTGTCAAATAGGCCATTCATTACTATTATATTATTTAAACAGCATTGTTGTGAAAGACAAGAGATAAGATAGAATTTTATTTATTTCAAAAGGATTTGACTTAAGGGGCCAGTATACTCCTTCAGAACTGCTTGTCGGACTGTCCGAAAGCTTTGGTAACCCCACTTTTTTGACGTTGTCCGACCATTTACAGGCATTTACATAGAGATGGCCCTCTTACCATTTTTTGCTTCCCGATACCGATTCCAATACCTGAACTTGCGTATCGGCCGATACCGAGTACCGATCCGATACCAGTGTGTCATATATTTTATTATATTTTAACAACTGTATACTACTATCCCTGTATGGATGTGATATTATTTATATCTTTGTTGTCTGCCTGGCTCAGATTAAACTCGTTGTAAAACATGAACAAACACAAACAATAAATGCCACAGAACTTTCTTTTATTATGCAGTTTGACATATGATGATATATATGATGTCAGTTATAACGGAAAAAGAACATAAACTACTTTAACGTAGATTTTCTTTAGGGCTTTATTACATGGTATCGGATCGGTACTTCCCGATACCGATACCAGCATTTTAGGCAGCATCGGAGGCGATACCGATACTGGTATCGGACCATCTCTACTTTTACAGCAGTTTCTCTTATTGACAGCCGCTCATTCCAAATCTTTCGCACGTTAATAGAATATTCTGCAGGTCTTAGATACTACTGTTTGAAGACTAAAGACTTTTGAATTCAACAACTTAGCCACAATTTAGCACATCGTCAATACTGTACATTCTCCAGCAATATACTAGATTTTGACCTAGTCTTGTTTCATTCTTGACACTATGAAGGTTTTCCAGGAGTCTGTCTGAAAATGAGCACCTTCATCCCAGAAGTTAAATATTGTCATGTCTCCTCCCTCTCTATGACGACCGGCCTTTCACGCTGCCTTCGAGTGTAGCTGTTTGGAACAACTACAAATACTTTTGATACCCGTTTTGATCGGACAACATATTGTAAGAACTAGTTCTGATCAAGTATACCCCGGCCCTTAGTCGTCCTCTGCAAGGCCTGATTATGACATGAATTTTCTAGTTTGAGAGTAGAATTTAGGTCAAGCTGCGGTAAAAACAACATGTTTATGGTTTACCCTGGGTTTTTAGAGAGCTAAGGCACAAATAATGCCAAATGCTCATTTGCAAATTGATGACGTCATTGTGTAATTATTTGCAATAAGCTTATTGGTTGTCAGTTTCAGCGAGGGAGAGAAAATCTAAAGCAAAACTTGGAAGAGTGGCTTATCACTAAAATGAGAAAAGCTGGTCATAATTTGACCATTTGACTGGTGTGCCACCAAACCTGTAATACGCTGGCGGAAACCCTGCACTCCTGCAGCGAGCAGCGTCCTTCTGCCTGCCTCACACTTACTAATCTAGATCCTTGACATTCCACTTCCGGGATTGCTCCGTTGCCACTGGAAAATCTGCCGGATTTAATTTCATTTAGGCCAGATATCCATGCCTTGGGCTTCCTTTGTGTAGGCATTTTAAACTTGATTTATAAGGACTATGGTTAACCTTTTCCCAGATCTATGCAAGGTAAATGCAGACAGTTTACTAGACTATGGCCCAATCCCAAAGTCCGGACTCACAGACTCACGGACTTTGGTGCGCGTTCTCGCGAAATTCGTAAGGGCTTAGGGTTGTCCCAATGTCGAATTTCAAAGGGCGTGAGGGTTTGAGTACACGCTTACCGAGCCCTTTCCGTGAGTCTGCATCGATGCAGACTTCACCAAAGGGAATTACCCACAGTTCAAAGCGCTGTGACGTTTACCGCGGAGACCGTACGGAAATCCGGAAATTACAAAGGTAAACAACAGCATGACACACGGCCACGGAACAGACCAACCTATTTTCCAGCTTGCAAAACAAGAGCTTGAAATAATGTGGAATCACGCAGCCGTCTCCTGTGCCTTGGCCATGCGGAAAGCAACAAACTTAAAATGAAAATTCCCAAACCGGCAAGTGTCAGTAACATCTTTTTTATTAAACGTTGCCAAGGTAACATGTGATCTTGTGTGAAGTGCTGTCCCAATCCCATTTATACCTATTTGAGCCCATGTGGCCTCACACACTCACTCACTTAGCACCTGAGATCAATTAAGTCTGTGAGTCTTTAGTCCTTAGTCCTCAGGGCTCACTTTGGGATTGGGCCTATCTGTCCAATCTGAGTTTTCTGTTGCAGGACTAAAACAACTTTTAAACTTTCACATGTTCCATCAAGAGAAGTTATTTTGCAGAGGCACCGTGGCTTTTCTCCAGTGATTAGCACCGCCCAAGACGATTGTGATAGGTTTAAAGAAATGCCATTAAACTAGAGCACGTTTTCCTCCCATCCCTGAAAGCTATGTGGAGTAGCCAGACTCTCCTTCAGCGCACTTTGGGGGAGGGTGTGGCAAAGCGAGACTACACACCTACTGACACGTACGCCAAATGAAGAGTAGGGTTGGGTATTGTTTTTTTTTTTTCCCATACCGGTGCTAAAGTGTTACTTTTAAAACGGTTCCGGTGCCTAAACAGTACCTGAACCAATACTTAAAAAAAGAACACAAAATGATGTAATAATGTAATAACAACTTATAACAATAATTTAATTCACCAGTAAATTGCTGTTAAATGACAAAAACAAGCACCAGATGGGAAAAGGGTATTTTACAATAAGTATGAATGCACCATGAGGCCAGTTTCAAGTGAACCACCACACAAAGCAGCTGCAGACTGTTGTAAGTCCCGCTATTGGAATCCTCTATAGTGAAATACAGTCACACTTTACACCGTTTAACGTTAGCTTTTAGCATTTTAACCTTGTTAAATCCAGCTAATAGCTAAAAGTAGGATTACTTTACCTGCTGCCAAGTGTAATGTTAACTAGGGTGACATGCAGCGAAGTTTCTGTAGCCTCTAAAGTCCATTTTGGAATATGCTATTCGGTCCGTTAGATGCCTGTCGTTTAGGCACTGGTGCCATATAAGCACCGGGTTTTGGCACTCAACCCTAATGAAGAGAATAGCGGCCGCGCTGTTGGGAAAAGACAACAAGTGGACACCCGTCCGGTGCCTCGAAAGTGGACACCCGTCCAGTGCCTCGAATCGTCTAGATTATCTCTACATTAAACACTTATCAATCAATCAATCAAAATGTATTTGTATAGCGCTTTAAAACAACCAGCAGGTATCCAAAGTGCTTCACATCTGGAACTAAGAATAGACAACATATCATGCAATAAGAAGAATGAAACGTAGAAAACAGTAACACTTAAGCGGTGTGCAGGCCTAAGCTGTAAAATGGCAAGGGAAACCATGATGTTGCTCATACAGATATTTACACAGACAATAAATTCAAACTTGCACGTCATACAACACCAAGGCTGATAATTCCTGTATTCTCTCACACCATCTCTTTTACTCTTTTCTCCATGTCTGTCCTTTGTCCCTGCTCTCCCCATTCACACTTGGTTGGTGATGGCGCAGTGGATATGACACATTCCTTTGGTGTGGGACATCCGGGTTCAATTCCCACTGCGATGCATCAACCAATGTGTCCCTGAGCAAGACACTTAACCCATAGTTGCTCCTGACATATATAGCCATTGTATGTTGCTTTGGATAAAAGTGTCATGCTTCCTCCCTCTGTCAATCTCTGTCAGCAGTGTATAAAAATGGCACTGCTATTAAACCAAACAAGGAACCAGGGTGAGGGGAAAAAAGCAGCTCTCACTAAAACCATTATTTGTATAGAAATTTATGGAGGGCTAAACAGAACCTGGAAACCATGGTTAAGAATGGGTCAGAGAGCATAGACTTAGCACTCAGTCAGGAAAAACATCAGAGGACTTACAAATGACAAGCTGAAAAATTAGCACTGGAGCTGGTGAAATGTGGTCACTGTGGTGTTGATATAAGTTACAGGTTTGGTTGTGTCCTCTACTGTTGTTGTGTCATTCACCGCTGGTTATCGTTGCGAATCTTTGGTCTGAACTGGGCTTAAAAAAAATAAATCCAGTTTGCCTCAGAGCTCTGCCAGGGCAGTACTGTCTGTTTTGTCATAATCATAATGTCAGTTTCAATGTTAAGGCTTATGGAGACCGTAGTCTGGTATGATGTCATTTCTTTACCATAATTCCGAATCAAATCAGCAATGATTCATTGATGGTATAATTATCCATGTAGTACCTTTAACTATGTAAACATAAAGGATAATGCTTGCATTTATGTATCCCTGCATATATCATAAAATGAGTGTTGATGTTCTTAAGTCTGTTTAGATAACACATTGTCATTGTTTCAGTCCATTGCTGCTGTTCGGCGTCACAATATGTAATGTTATTAGTAACTATATTTTACTACAGTAACACACATTAAACAGCAAGTTTGATGGACATTGATTGCACTGTTCCAAAAGTGGTATTTGTGTGTGAGAGCATGTGTTTGTGTGTGTTATGAGTCATGCCTCACACCAGACAGAAAGAGTGGGTTGGTAGTTTTCAATAATGCCATCCGCAGACATGCACACAGAGGGAACTCGAAGCCAGACACACACATATCCTGTAATGGGAATGTAAACCCTTCCACACCACAGAGAGTGGGCAGTGTTTAGACCTGTGGCAACTGCATACATTCCTCAACACTGACACTGGAACACACACACACACACACACACACACACACACACACACACACACACACACACACACACACACACACACACATCTGGGTTAGGCCTAATCCTTTTTGTTTTATAATACCATAACTTTGGATGTAGGGAAGGGTATGATCAATGAAACTCATTCTGCCTCCTTTAAAGAGTGGCAGAGGTGATGAGAATATGACGCACATCATAGTTTGAACCCCTCTTCACAGTGTTTCCACAGCATGATACATGTGAACAACTACACGCGTTTTTGTTTCAATTCAATTTTATTTATAGTGTTATCTCAGGACACTTTACAGATAGTAGGTCTAGACCACAGTCTTTACAAAAGAGCATCATTTAGTTCCAACAATTGCCCCCAAAACGAAGGATTTAATGCAACAGTGGCGTAGAAAAACTTCCTTTAAACAGGCAGAAACCTCGGACAGAAATGGCTCTTGGTGGGCGACCATCTGCTGCTGTCGGTTGGGACACAGACACACTGACACAGATACAGATATAGAGAAATATGTTTCGTAATAATTATAGCAGTTGGTATGATGAACAGTGGCAATTATAGTACCAATAAACATAATAGAACTATGGATAGAAAAGCAGTCAAGCAGGACATTTAATTTCCAAACAAAGCAACCCAAGAAAGAGGTGGAACGGCACTCGATTGTGACATTAAAGTCAGTAAAACTGATGAAATAATGATAACAAACTGGACTCAAGTAAAGGCTGGAACATGGAGACATTCAGTTGTGTCTTTAACACTTGTATATACTGTACATGTTTTTCTTTTGTGTTTCAAACCAACCTGGAGTTCGATCAACCAATTATCCTACTATGTGTAAGTAGCTTTCTGTATCAAAGTTCTAAACCAATGGTCCCCAACCTTTTTATTGAGCCACGGACCGGTTAAATGTAAGACATATTTTCATATGCCTTCAAGGTGTGGCGGATAAACACGACAAAATAAAATGATACGACCAGCATGAAACCAAATATCTAATAATATATATATATATATATATATATATATATATATATATATATATATATATATATAAAAACAAATGTAAAATGCATGAAAAACACAATTTACCTTAACGATTTATCAGTGCGAGCCCTGCGCTTGTTTCTGTGCAACCAAACGGTCCCATTTGGGGATAACGGGAGACAGTGACACCCAAAGTGCATTCCTTATGTCCAGTTTATTCCGTGATTATGTTTTGATTGCTGTCACGGCAGAAATATCCGGGGGCTTGGTCTCCATGTGCCGAATACGTTTTGAAGGCTTCATTGCCTCATTTGCTAGCTTGTCGCCACATATTATGCAGAGCGGGCTTGGCACATGAGAATCACTTGTTGCGATAAATCCATATTTTAAAGGTGCTGTAGGTAGGATTGCGAAGATCCAGGACTTAGCCAACATTTTTTTACATCGACAACTTCTCAGTCCCTCCCCCCTTTCTGCTAAAGCCCAAAACAGTCTCCTAAGACCCTCCCCCCACAAGGGAGAATGAATGCGTGTGCATGAGCAGTGATTGACATGCAGTTAGACATCCCCCCTGGCCCTGATTGGTGCATCTGAACAGGGAGCTGTGGATTTTTGTAAACATGGGAATTTCTTATTTGAATCATTTACAATAATTTTGGACGATGAAGATGCCCTGAAATGTACATGTTCTTCTTCTTCTATTTTTGTTATTTTTTTATTTAATTTTTTAACATGTTCAAAGTACACTAACCTGATTACTTGTGTACAAATGCACTTAGATAAAAGTAAAAAGAAGGTCAGTGGTAACAAACTCTAAATAAATGTTACTGTGCTACATTTTTTAAAGGAAACGGTCTGCATTACAGCACATATTACAGAAAAAAGTGAGCTGCAAAGGTTACAAGGTTGTAACCTTGTTCTGCACATGTTTTATGTTAAACTCAGACAAAACTGAAGTGATTGTCCTGGGCCCTAAACACTTCTGAACCTCATTATCCAAAGATATAGTTACTCTGGATGGTATTGCCCTGACCTCCAACATTACTGTCAGAAATCTAGGAGTTATTTTTGATCAGGATATATCCTTTAACGCCTACTTAAAAAAAACCTCAAGAACAGCATTTTTTCACCTTCGTAACATTGTCAAAATTAGGAACATCCTATGCATTTGTTACTTCCAGCCTGGACTATTGTTATTCCTTACTATCATGATGCTCAAACAAAACCCTTAAGACTCTCCAGCTAATGCAGAATGGTGCGGCGCGTGTTCTGACAAGAACTAAGAAAAGAGATCATATTTCTCCTGTATTAGCTTCTCTGCATTGTCTTCCTGTAAAATCCAGGATTGAATTTAAAATCCTTCTCCTGACCTACAAAGCTCTAAATGGTCAAGCACCATCATATCTAGAAGAGCTCTTAGTACCTTATTGTCCCACTAGAGCACTGCACTCCCAGAATGCAGTTACTTGTGGTTCCTAGAGTCACTAAAAGTAGAATGGGAGCCAGAGCCTTTAGCTATCAGGCTCCTCTCCTGTGGAACCAGCTCCCAGTCTGGGTCCGGGGGGCAGACAACATCACCACATTTAAGAGTAAACTTAAAACTCTCCTTGATAAAGCTTATAGTTAGGGAGTGAGGAGTTGCAGTGTTTGCCTAGACTGGCAGGGGAGGGTGTATAGCTTCAGACACAGCACCCCTTCTCTTCTCTGCTTCTCTTCATAGTCGTTAGACTATATCATCTACGATATAATCAAAGTAGAGGGAGACAGGCCAGTACAGCCCGATCCGGTTGGGGAGAGTTCTAGCCTGACCAGGCTCCTCTCCTTAACTTGTCTCTCTTAATTATGCTGTTATAGTTTTAGACTGCCGGGGGACTTCCTTTGACACACTGAGCTCCTCTCTCCTCTCTATTTCCATCTGTGTGCATCCATGTCCCAGAAATGCTTGTTACTAACCTAGCTCTGGGGAGCTTAGTCCCCGGAGTCTATATGTATTCTTTTCGCCCAGCATGTTTCCTTGGATTAGGGTGGCCCCTAAATCATGGTTGCAACCTGTCGCTGTGGTCCTGCTGCACGCCCTGCTATGCCCTGTTACACCTGCTACACTCTGCAGTGCCCTGCTATGTCCTGCTGCGTCCTACTACGCCCTGCTACGTCCTGCTACGCCCTGCAGTGCCCTGCTACGTCCTATGACACCCTGCAGTGCCCCACTATGCCATGAACTACTACAACTACTATTTCTAGTCACTGATCCATTATCTTTATTGTGACTATTATTGCCATTGTTCATCACACTCCCAACCGGCACCGTCAGACACCGCCTACCAAGAGCCTGGGTCTGTCCGTGGTTTCTTCCTGAGAGGGAGTTTTTCCTCGCCACTGTTGCACTGAATGGTTGCTCTTGGGGAATTACTGGAATTGTTGGGTCTCTGTAAATTATAGAGTGTGGTCTATACCTAATTTATCTGTAAAGTGTCTTGAGATAACTCTTGTTATGAATTGATACTATAAATACAATTTAATTGAATTGACTGTAGTGCACACATGCACACAACACTTTTGCCTAGCAACATTGATGTTCTCTGGAGAGTGTAGTAAAGTGTATTGTTGTACTCACCTGTCTCATAGGGCGCTTTCACACCTAGAGTTTAGATTCTCTCCCCGGGCCACAGGCCGGGTCGGGCCGATATTTCCCGCCACTATCTTCGGGCCGGGCCCTTGATCAAGCATTTGTGTTTTTTTAATCATTACTTTATTAGCCTAATTGGGTGGGGAGAAAGCTATGCCATAATCAGAAATATTATATATGTGTACAAAGTTGCACAAGTTAGGCTACAAAGTTACAAAATGCAACACGTCATGCTCAGCATTTCGTCCACTCGCACGCATCACACCGGGCCTACTGTGCTGGATTATGTAGCTTAAGTGCAACATGGAGCTTGAAGATGTAAAGAAAAAACAGGAGAATTTTAAGCAAGTTCGGAATAAAGTCTGAGGTATGGAACCATTTTAAAGAAGTCGTGGGTAGTGACAACATATGTGTTGGCTTAGTCGAGTGCATTAAGTGCTGCTCGCCTATGGCAGCAAAAAAAAAAATAGGGACTTCGACGATGAACAGACACATGAAGCTTGCCATGGCCAATTCTTTGAATTGTACGTGGCCACTTCAACTTCATCTGATTTGTTATCATCATCTTGGTTCTCCCACTCGGCAAAGTCGGAGTCTCTCCTGGGCCTGGCTGGTGGTGGTGTGAAGCCAGTATTGCCGCAGCAGCATCTTCCTCCACAGGCAAGAGTAGGGTGCGAATGTGGGCATGTACTTCAGATATCCGGGGGTTTCTGTGTTCATCATTGTTCAAAGTTTTTTTTTTACGTTTCTTAATTTTGATCCATTTGCGATCCATTCCATTCTGAATAAACAAACAATGCAGTTTACATGCTTCGTCCTTGTTGCATTATTCATTAAGATTAACCGATTTCTGTAGTTCAAACAACTCAGAATTGTAGTTGAGAATAGGGCTGGGCGATATGGACCAAAAGTCATATCCCAATATATTTTGGCTGAATATCGATATACGATATATATCCCGATATTTTTTTCTGCAAAGTGAGAGCAGTTCAGTCAAAGTCAAAGCCAAATATGACATGTCACAAGTAGTTTCATAGAAACCGGCTATTTCAGTGAACAGTTGCGAAATCAAATGAATAAATAATAAACAGGTTTCTTCACCTTGTTCATGATTAAATGCTCAGCTGTTCAAATAACAATATAATGTAAACATAAATACTGTATAACAACAGGAGTACCTTTTTTTTTAAATCAAAGCTCCATAAGGTGCACATTTAAATAAAAAAAATATCTTAAATAAAAAGCCTATAAAATAAAAGAGGCCAATCCAAAAGGAGTCGGCAGCTTGCTTGGAGCAAGGATCAAATTTGAACTATATTGATATATGCGATATGGTCTAATTCCTTATCTCATTTAAAAATATATCAATATATTTTTTATATCGATATATTGCCCAGCCCTACATTGACTTTAAGACATCAGCAAATATTGTAGATATGTCATTGGTAGGGCTGGGCGATATGGAGAAAATCAGATATCACGATATTCTTGACCAAATACCTCAATATCGATATTGCGGCGATATTCTAGGGTTGACAGTTGGTGCTTTAACAAAATATCTTCACACTTAGATTTTTGATAAATAATCACCAGTAATGTGGATATAATGACTAAGTGGGTAAAGGCAAATAATAGAACAGTTACAACAGTCTGATACATTCAGAAAATGACATCACTTTACTGTAATGCAGCCTTTAAAACCAGGAAAAGACACTTATGTCATATCACGATATTACGATATCCAAAATCTAAGACGATATCTAGTCTCATCTCACGATATCGATATAATATCGATATATCGCCCAGCCCTAGTTGAGAACGTCAGTTATAATGTCCCACGTATTAAAAAATTGTCCGGTTTAAATCATAATCATAATTACAGTTAATGTGTCGGGCCGGGCCAGGCTCGGACACAATGTGCAGGGTAGGGTCGGGCTTGATTTTTTTGAACCCGATCTAAGCTTTAACTTGGTGCGATATAAGGGTGAAATTGCAATTTCTTTTAATTCGGTTGGGTTTGCGTTCACACACACCAAACATTGTAAACGCACGTTGCGCAGTCGAAACGGTCACTGCTCTATTGGACAGAATATCTGAGTAAAACATGCAGACACTTCTGGTCTCAGAAATATTGAAGCAACACCACATTTATAATGTCTCGGGTTTTCTGGTTTTGCTTTAGTGTTTCTAATATTTAGAAAAAGATAAAACAATATGAGCAGCTGACAGAAAGCGAGTTAACGAGAGAGAGATGTCACACGGACGAGGAGCGATGTGTAGTCATAAGTTATTGACCCTCAAATCACATATAAGTCCGGATATTGGTTTTCCGTAAATAAAGGTTGACATTGCAGTCTAGTAGGGCAGGGGTGCATGGGATGTCCCCCTTTCTGGTCTACATATCCCTGCCTCTGCTGAATTATTTTTATTATTACAAAATGTATCCCCTCAGTCATAGTCATAGTCTCCATCAATGCTACTTCACCAATAGACCATATATTATATACCTAAAATAATAAAGTATTTTAAACTCAGTAAAGTGCTGTAATGTGAACAGTCTATAGTGCACTAGAACTATAAAATCTGAGCAGCAGTTGCTGGTTGTATTTAGCTGCTACAGAGCTCCAGGACGCCAGCTACCAGCGGCAGTTGTTTAGCCGCCAATAGGTGACTTTGAGCCGGCTACAGGCACCGCCAGATGACGGTCCTTTCAGCGGCCATGGTAGTGGAGTGTAGCCAGAAAAACTGAGCGCCATGCGGCGATGACAGTTAACTTTAGGCACCTAAACGAGTTACATACACTAGTTGAGTTTATGAAAAAAGATTGTGGTTTGGATTAAGACATTCCTGAGAAACGAACAAGCATTTCCTGGGTGAAAGTATTTTGTTTTCGCCGTGAAGTGAACTCCGCTCTCCGGCTTGAAAGCGCTGTGTTTTCCATTGAATATGAAGTGCATATTTAAGTGTTTTGGCATGGCTCGCCGAGTGGCACTATATCCATTGTATTGCAAGGGGGATTTAATTCATGTTTTGTTTTGTTGTGCATGATTAAACCCCCCCCCCACCGCTTTTTTTCACAAATTGCACACGCGCCATGATTATTATATTGCACTGTTACTGATCACAAACAGCTAAGCCTGGCGCAGTTGCAACCACAAGCTCCCTTAAATTCGGCCAATAAACCTGTAGCAAAGTACAATACTTGATCTTTAAAAATACTTAAAATGTACAAGTACACAAAACACTTTGTTGACTTTTTTACAGTAACGAGGGTAAATGTAATGTGTTTCTTTCAGCCCTGCCTCTCAGTGCTCTCAGGGTAGACATAACACTAAGACGCTGGGAACAAAGAGCCGATGTCTCCCATTCAATCACAGTGTCCTGATGGAAAACACACAGGCTACCAGTGTTTGTAGCTTCTAATACTGCTGTGGAGGCTCTGGCCTTCCTACTAAGCGACCAGTAGCTGCACACACCTGTTACAACTGCACAGGAATGTGTTTGTTTTCACTGTTCTTCAGGCAACTGCCCACTGAATATACAAGCAGTGCTGGGAAAACAACACTATGTTGCCTTTTACCTGTGACTGCTGGTGTGAAATGGTAACATATTGTAAATTTGCTTTGATACCAAAGCCCCCAAAAATATTATGTAATCAGTTTTGTTTGTTTTTTGGGTGATTCATTTGGAATGCAGCAAGTCCCACTCAGAACAGGAGAGGAGCATTAGACAGAGGCAAAGTCTATCTGCGAGAGATTAACCAATTGCTTTAACCTTTGGACATTGTCGGACACTGTAGAATGGTCAAATGGACAGATGCAAAATACTACATAATCATAATCAATATTGAAAGAAAGAAGAAAATAAACACGTCAAAATTACATGGGTAAAAAGATAATAAAATAAGGTATACTGTATACACAAGGTAGCAATACAAGTGTGTGTGTGTGTGTGTGTGTGTGTGTGTGTGTGTTTGTGTGTGTCATATTAAATCATGTATTCATTTGTTGTTATTTATCAATATTTTGTATTCACTTTTTTTTGCTTATTTTTATTTTATACAGGACTTATTGTATTTAGGAGAGGCCTACAATGTGATTGATTATCTTACAATCTAACTGGTTGTGTGCATTGTTTAGTTGTTGCGTACTGACAAAAGAGTGCTGTATTTAAATGTTGAAGTCATCACATTACATTTACACACATTAGTTACACTGAAAATTTTGGAAATAATGTATTTATATATCATAAAAGAAACTTTCATCTGTCATGACTGCAACTGCACAGACCATTTTGATATGTAGACCATTTTGTATTATTGCAAGTCTGATATGCACGACGTGTGTGTGTGTGTGTGTGTGTGTGTGTGTGTGTGTGTGTGTGTGTGTGTGTGTGTGTGTGTGTGTGTGTGTGTGTGTGTGTGTGTGTGTGTGTGTGTGTGTTTTCCCACAGCTGGTGGGGCAACATTCCCAGACAGCAGGTGGAGTGGGAAGAAAGGAGCTACAGAAAACAAATTCCGACCATCAGGTTTGTTTAATAAAGTCACTGCTGCTCTGAGGTTAAGACCCAAACCGACACACACACACACACACACACACACACACAATGTGCAACTGTATCTGTTGTATTGATAAAGTTACCATAATTCCTTCCATCACACACTCTATCAATCCTCTCTCTTTCGCCTCCCTTGATACCACAACGTCAACTACAGTCAGACCGCTGAAACCAGACACTCATTCTAGTCTTTGAAGTCTGCTGAGACAATATTATTCCTCTAACATGTGCTAATAAGTCCATTAAAGTCAATATTCTCCATGTTGCCACTGTAGTATGCAGTGTAAACAGAACCTCTTGACGGCTGGACCTTGGGCTGGGTCCCCAGAATCAGCAGGAAGCAAAACATGTTTCTTGTGTTTCCCTCCAATAGTAGAAGCCTGTAACACAGTTACCCATCTATTCTAGTCTTTTTGTGTCCAGGCTGTGCTGTTCAGGTGAGCTGCATGTTTAGGATGCCTGAGGATAGCCACAATCCATCAGTAGTAGATTTTCCCACGAGCAGCAGCATATTTCTGTCACCGATTTGGCTCATAGACTCCAGCAGCTCAAACCGACAGGACAAAGCTTGTAGCATTGCTAATCATCTGCTGTCTGCATAGCAAACGTACTTGTGGCTTAGCCAATAATGCTCTCATGGTGTGTCTGTCACTGAGATCATTATGCTCTAGAAATGTCACCAGCTTATTGTGTGCACTTCAGTGATGTGGCACCACCATGTAAACAACCAGACTTGTGACTGTTATTTAAGGTTAAGAGCAGGTGGTGAGGAGTTCTCACGGATGCTGTGGTTTTCTGAACAGTGTTCCATTTGTCAAGTTAGTCGTTAATTAAAATTTAAATGTAAACATAAAATCGGGCACCTGGGTAGCTCACCTGGTAGAGCGTGCGCCCATATACAGAGGCTCAGTCCTAAACGGCTAAAGCTGGGATTAGGTAACCTATGAAGTGGATTGGTAACCTGACTCCGCCAGATGGATTGCTTCACATTTGCTCGGCATATCCATCTGGGAACTTTCCGTTGGAGAACTTTTGGGAAGGGATGAAAATACTGGTTAGCTGATTGGATAAACCATCTGTCTATCACCTATGTTGGTGATAGACGGGAAAAATCAACCAATCAGATCCATGAAGCGTATGAAAATACAACCACAAGCCCGCCCCTGCTGCTGCAGGCAAAGCATAGCTCGTTAGCTCAGCAAGCAAGCAACATGTCGGTAAAGGATATTTGCTGTTTGTGTAACGAGAATTTAGGAATAAAAGACACCATTTCAGGTTCCCAGACCGCTGTCTGAAAATACTGGTTAGCTGATTGGATAAACAATCTGTCTATCACCACCTAACCCGCCTCAAAACCAACGCTGATTGGCCCGGTCGTTTGGCTAACGGCTCCAAATTTTCTCTATCTCAAGATGCCAGACTGATCTGCAAGTGGAAAACTGGAGCTCGCGAGATCAGGACGGTCTCACGAGGCTAGTGGATTGGCAGCACCAACGAAAAATGTTCAAGGTTAAGGTGGCCAAAACTTTTGAAGTGAAACACAGTCACACAATCAGTGTGATGCAACAGGACGGACTGATGAGACTGAAACAGGACTGGATTGGCATAGGTTGACACACCACGATTCACATACTTGAACACATTCATACCAAAGAGATGTCAGGTCTGTCATCACTGTACATGCTGTTGTGGTTGAAAGCCTCCTACTTTGTCATACCTTTTTATTCAGCTGTTAAAAAAATAAAATAATAAAACAACAGTGAAAACTTGTTTAATTTTATAAGTTTACTCCTATTTGGGCACTGGTACCAATGTGATTGGTACCGGAAACTGGGATATAAACTGGGATATAAAACTTAACTTAATGTGTCAGTTTATATAGCTCATGGAGTAGCGCTGAGCAGTTTGAGTGGACCCCTCCTTTTTATTCGTAAGAAATGTTGAGTGTTGAGTGTAACAGTTTTGTTTTTTGGATCTGAGGGAGACGGGGATCAGCTGTCTAGACTGCAGCCAGTGCATTCCTGCAAGACACTAACACACACACACACACACACACACACACACACACACACACACACACACACACACACACAAACACACAATGTGCAAGCTAATTCCATTAGTCATTTACAGCATACACATGAATACAAACACATATTTGTTTAATAAAGTCACTGCTGAGTTAAGTTAAAGAGAGAGTAATGCAGGCCCAACCAACCTGTTCTCACTCCTAACTTGTCAAAAATGGCAGCCTGGTCAATGGCTCAAAGTGTCTGATACCGACACCCTTTAGCGTCTGCACCAGGCTTTCAACTGCTCGACCGCAGCACAGTAAGATGACGTAGTAAAAAGCTGCAACAAAGTCTGCATGGGGAGGAGGTAGGGTTGGGTGGATGGGTCAAAAAAGTACAGGACTTTTCCTCAGGAGAGTGCTGTTCATGTCCTGTGTGAAACCAAGTCAATGTTGACTTATTTTAACCCATGTTAAGTACGTGACCTACGTTAAGTTACGCTACAAACAAACTTATTTTAAACCAAACCACAATCTTTTTCTAAACCTAACAAAGTAGTTTTGTGGCGTAAACCTAACCAAGTAGTCCAGCAAACTTATTTTAACCCAAACCATGTTGGCTAAGTTTGTCAGCAAGTAGGACCTGCCGAAGGGCTACTGTCGGGGCCATCTGAGAGTGTGTGCAATGGTGGTACTTTCATAACACCCACTGTGTTATATTCCTATATGGTGATGGACGAAAGGGCAAAAACGTCATAATTTGTAACTGAAGTTTGGAGTCTCCAAACCCAAGCTGATAATCACTATGACATTGTTAGGTTTTTTCTTTTTCTTAGACTTGACAAAGCACCTCCAGAGCTACTGAAGACATAACCCAACTGTTTTCACAACTTACTAACTAACTAACTAACTAACTAACTTGTATGTGAAAAATTGGTTGAGTGGACAGAAAGCCATTGTAACAGGCCTTAAGGCCTGGCTGCTATACAGTGGGATGTCAACACAAGTTTTGCAAATTTGCATATTGGCAAGAGCTGTGTTGACTTCTACCGCCCCACATTCATAACCTTGTGGTTAACAGGCCTTAAGGCCAGGATGTCCCAATACAGGCCAAATTGTGTTGACGTCCCACTATACAATGATATAGAGCAAGACATCACCATAATTGTCCCAAATTTGCATATTGGCAGGAGCTGTGTTGCCTTCTCCCGTCTCACATTCTCAACCTTGTCTGTCACTGTATGTTCTGATCACTAAATCATCAGTTTTGTACGACCGGTTGAACATGCTAAACTGTCACTCTTATTATTGTCAATGCAATGAACTAAACTATTGTTGTGACACACTTGAGCATGATCACATTGTTAAGTTTATACCTACATTTATTAAAAATAGATGTATTACATTTTTCTTGACATGTACAAAATGATGAATGGGGTTAGTTTGGAAAGCAATTACAATGTATAATTGTAAAAGTGTATTCATTTTAGTATTATGTGGTTGGCTTCATTGTTAAGCTATATTTTTTCACTTGGCATACATTTTTATGTTACAATTGTCCTTTTTTTACTTTTATGAATTTGCAAATAAAGCATTAATTGAAAAAAATGTGAAGTCATCGCAGGTTTCATCAAATAAACAACAAACATTCACAAATCTGCCAACTAGGCTATGTATGGTTATCATTAATTTAAGAGTTTAAACTGCATTCAATTAACTCCATCATGCTCACTAACTTCACAGTGACTTCATTTAGAAATTAAATCGCAATTTCATATTCTGAACATCTGAATTTACCGTTTGACACGCCCAGGCATGAGACGGGAGGCATGAGACAGGAGGGCATGAGACAGGAGGTCTCCAGGCTAACTGCATGTCAATCACTGCTCATGCACACGCATTAATTCTCCCTTGTGGGGAGAGGGGCTTTGGAGACCATTTTGGGCTTTAGCGGAAAGGGGGGAGGGACTGGTCCATAACGATTTGCAAATCTCCCTGATATTGTGGTTATTTTTTAGCAAAGGGACAATCAGACACTACTGATTACACCTTTGATGATAGAAAAAATCAAACCTGACAGTTTGTGTTTAACATGTAATTTAATTCTCTAGATGATGCATTGGCTGCATTAACTCTGCAAATCACTTCAAACTCTGACTGCACTTCTAAGTGTAGCTGCAATAACACTATGTAGATTACACAGATTATATGGTGTGTTGCATCATGCTACCCTTAATTCTCCACTGATGAAACATTATGGCTTTCAGTGCTGTGTGTGATCTATATGTAAGGAGATTGGGAGTGTGTGTGCACCCTTTTTCCCCAGAAATATTTGTTGCTGATGCCATTTACTCCCCCAGTGATTTCTGAAATTTTAAAATTTGCTCTGTATATTTCCTGGGAATGCAGCACACTACCAGGCTCACTAAACTACTCACCGTGTTCTCTGTGCTTGGTTTAATTTATGTTAAATTCCAGTGAATGTCGGTGCAGCATTGGAGGGCGCCTTAGACTCTAAGTAAGATAGCATTTATAGTTTCACACATTATTTAGAAAACCCATTTTTTCAGCAGAGGAGGAGTGGAAACCAGATTAGTCATTCCTTTTTACAGAACTCCTCAAAATGTCTCATCATGCTCTCTGGAAGACAGCAAAAAAAGTAGATTTCACTATAGTTCCTTTTAAATAAATTGGAAGAAGAGCATATAAGATGATGGAAGTCACCAACAGGCCAGTATGGCTATACATAAAATTCATCACTTTCATGCACAACCTGAGCTGCTGTCAGTCTCATTTTACTTCTTGAAGTTTTTAATCACTTACACAGAGGTACAACATTAATTCATTACATCAAGTCCCCTACTCTATAAACACCTCTGTAAGAGACACAGAGTAAAGTATCCGTGAGGCACACATGTTACTGCTTGGCAAACAGACACACAACAATCAGCGTACATGAAGCTCTGGCTGCAGTTCAAAGGCTCAGTTAGCAAATGCTCACATCCTGCAGTGTGCATAATTGTGTGTGTGTGTGTGTGTGTGTCAGCTTTTGTGTTGCATGCAAGCAGTGTGTAGTTGTAATGGCAGCAGGCGCCTTCGTCCCAGCCGTCTGACAGGCTGTCAGGTCTGACAGGATTGGTACACACTAGAAAAGAAAGACAAGCAATTAATGCAATTACACGTGAGGGAGGATTAATACATAAGATCTAGGGCCCTATTTTAACGATCTGAGACGCAAGTATCAAACGTGAAGTAGCTTTGTGGGCGGATCTTGGGCGCTGTTGCTATTATACCGGCGGGATAAATGACTCTTGCGGCCGACGCAAATCTAAAATGGGTTGGTCTGAAGTAGCTAGGTGTGGTTTGGGCATAACGTGCAATAAACCAATCAGAGCGTCATTTCACATTCCCTTTAAGAGCAGGCGCACTTCCATGGCGGATTGCTATTATGACGGTGGATTTTCCTGTCCGAGATGCGGCAAAGTAATAAATGCCCGTCTTGGCCGGGTGGCGATGTTGCTGCGGCCTCTCAGGCGCATCTCCTCAAGTCTGGAGAGGATTGCTGCAGCCATGGAGCGTGGGCCTCAAAACGCACCACCTGCACCTGTTGTGCCCCTTCCTCCTCCCCCCACTTCATCTCCGTCCACCCGCTTCATCAGGAGCACATCGCGCATTAGCACTCCCGGAACAGAATTCGCCGGAGTGTCCAATCCCACCATAGTTCAACATCACGTCTCCTTAAGTCCTCTAATATTTCCTCATTTATGTCATAAACACATCCATAATTCATGGAAATGTTGTGTAGAACACAACAAGCCACAAAGAATGCTGCGACTTTTTGAGGACTGTACTGTAAAGTGCCTCCTGATCTATCTATCTATCTATCTATCTATCTATCTATCTATCTATCTATCTATCTATCTAACACCTGAAGCGCATTTTCAGTAATATTTTTCCTTATAATTATGTATGGTTTGCAAAAATGGGAACTGCTGCGTCCGTGTAGATGAGAGAAGTGTATGCGCGTTGTGCACACGCTACATTATGGCCAAGCATGCGCCCCTAAAATAGCATCTGAATAACGCGCTACTTACTTTAGACCAGGTTTTTCCTGGTCAGTGGCAGAATTATTTCTGAAACTGCAAAATAGCACCAGGTAACGTTTGCGCCGGAACACGCCTCCTCTTTTCGCTGAACCGCCCCCGGGAGTGCAAATATATTCCCTAATTTACCGACGTGCGTCTGTGGAGGGAAAAGTCCGCTGTGCGTCGGGTGCAAAATAGGAATCATACATGCGTCGGTGTACAAAGGCAATTGCGCTGAGTGCAAGATAGGGCCCCTAATGTCTCTGAGTGCATGAGTGTGTACGTGTGTGCAAAAAAAAAGAATATAATGCAATATATTACATACAATTATTTAATGTCTATTTTTGTATTTCATTATTCTAGTTATGCATGTAGCTTCTTCTCTGATCATATATTTCCTAAATTATTAGCTTCTTGTTTTCCAGATCGGCCATGTTTTGTTGTTCTGTGAGGGTGCTCTGTAACATCCAGTTGTAAATTTCGTTGCGGAAGATGGCACAAAGTTAATATATTTTCACTTTGGATGGCAATGTCATCTACTGTTACCGCTGTCAGTGTTGTCTGCCGGCCTCACCTAATTTTACCATCCTGCTCTCTTCCACTAAAATACAATCTACAGTCTGCTTGAATCCATGTAATTGCAGCTTTAGGTCTGTCACTTTTTATTTAATTAAAACGTTAATTTGGTACCCGCCGGTAAAGCTCCCGTTGGATGACGCGCTTCAGAAGGGTTGAAAATCGGCAACTTTCCATCTTTAATGTTTAGCTTAGCGCCCCGCCATAGCAGCCATAAACAACACTGACTCTAGCAGTTTGCTGCAGAGAAGTTTATACGGCAGAAATATGATCTCTTTTCCTAATTGTTGTCAGTACACGTGGCACAGTATTATGGATCAACTAGAGAGTCTTAAGGGACTTATTGGAGCAACCCGATAATGGATAAAGAATAACATTAATTCCTAGAATTAACAAATGCATGGGCTAGTTTTTTCTGCCGATGCATCCAAAAACCTGCCATTTGAAACCTTATTCAGGCCAAAGAGGTCACATCCAGCCCCTGCTCAGTGAATCTGAGAAATGCTCCTCAGCATCTGGCGTCACTGCTAATGAGGAAACTGTTGTTACCTTTCTCCAGTGCTCCCGGGGGCTTGGTTGCTCCGGGTATGATCCATACTTGCCAGAGACAAATGAGATTCTTTAACAGAACAGGGCTGGACAAAAGCCCTGAGAGCACACAGAGCAATAATAAATATGGTTGTTGAATCTCTGCTGGACACTGAGCCAAACACTGGGAGTAAAATGAAATTAAGTGAGCACCGTGTGTGTGTGTGTGGTGCGTGGTGCATGGTACATGGTGCAGCGATTGCTAAAACAGCCATCATGGTCCAGTTCCAAAACATGAATAACTAGGAAATGTGTTGTGAAATTTCTCTTTAATGCATTCCTTCTGCTCCCCTCAGCTTCAGGTGAAGTGGTGCAAAACTGATGTTCTGAAAAGGGGTTTTAAAGCTATGAAATCCTTGGCCATATGTAGATTGGTATTCCTGCTCTGCATGTTGGAACGATTGGGGAATGATTGTAAACATTGGTTTGGATTAAAACACCCCTAGGGAACAAACACGTTTTTTTCCTGGGTAAAATGTTTGCGTTCACCAGGATGCAAACCCGCTTCCCCGTTTGAAACCGATGTTTTATGACTCCCTCATCCGACCCCACCCCCTCCCTATGTGGCCCAGAGCATTCTTATACAGCAGCAGTCAATGTGGTGTATACAGCAATAAATACGTTGAATACAAATGAATTACAGTGCTTTACTTTACGTAGCTGTATGTCTGAATGATTCATGACAACAGCCAACAGAAGGCTGTGTGGACTAGCCAGACCTTCCTCCGCAGCGCTCACTATTAAGTGATACAGTATAATAGTATGGGTTCAGTGTAGAACTTGTTAATTTCCAACTAGAAAGTGTTGTGATCCCTGAGACCCTGTTCACACGTACATGGTTATTTTTACAAACGGGAGACATTTTCCTTCGTTTGTACCCTTCGTTTACACGCAAACGGAGAATTCGCCTCTGAAACCGAGTCTTTCTAAAAACTCCGGCCAGAGTGGAGATTTTTTAAATCTTTGTTAGCACGTTTGCATGTAAACTGAGACAAACGGAGGTTTAGGCAGCCGAGAGAGAGAGAGAGGAAGTGATTGGTTGCTGTTGTTGCTATTTTTGGGATTCTGATTGGCTAATGTGGGCTTGAGCTTCTCGTTACACTGCCACCTACAGGTTTGGCATGCTCTTGACCGCATTGACGGCATATATACACGGGTACGTGTAAACGAACACTTTTCTGAAAACTGACAGCTGTGCACAATGTTATTTTTGAAAACGGAGAGGTTGAAATGTCCGTTTATGAAAATAGCTGGCCACGTGTAAACGTAGCATAAATCTCTTTTATTTTCTTTTTTTTGTTTAAAGAGCTTTATTAAGTTTTTTCAAATTACAATTTATACATTTAAACATACAGTAGGCTACCTAACAAATATAAACCATACAAGAATTACAAAAAATATAACTAATACAAAATGTGCAAACCAAGCTAAAATGTAAAGTGCCTAGAGCCTCTCATAAAGTGCATAGAGATATTTATAAAGTGCTGAAGTCTTTTTTATAAAGTGCATATAGAGTCTTTTTATAAAGTGCTGCAGTTCACAGGTTAAAAGTGTTCCATGGAAGGAGCTGTTTTCTGTCCAGAGCTTTTCTTCTCCTGAGCTCAGCAAGCACTTGTTTTGCACACATCGTCACTATTTATGATTGTTTGTTGAATAACCATACAGCATCTGGTTTTCCACAACTTGATGTATACAATACATATGATTATTTGTAAAAGTTATTTTTGTTTCTCTGATAGAGTCTCAACAACAATACAATACATGACATGTATCTTTTATTTTCCCCTTCCTGTCTGTCACTAGTCTGTGTGTTCAGTGTGTGTGTGTGTGTGTGTGTGGATGTGGCCCTCAGGTCTCCTCTCTTTCCTCATCAGATCACCTGTGGTTTCCTACACACCAGAAGTGGATTCCACTAATCAACCCCTGCAGTTATAAACCCCGGCTTCTTCACTCATTCTGTGTCAGATCCTTTGTGGTGCACACACAGACTAGTGTCTATGTTTTTTTTTTTTTTTTTTTTTTTTTTTTTTTTTTTTTTTTTTTTTTTTTTTGGGTTACCTTGTGTTAATTTGCCTGTCAAATACCTTCTGAGATCTTGTATCTTTGCTTATGCCCCCGGTTGGCGCTGTGGTGAGAGTAGACTCTGAACTTGCCTTTGTTGTTTGTTGTAATCTGCCAGGCTCTCGCCATTTCTTTGCACACACCCCCCTCCCTCCACCCCCACCCCATCTACAGGACCTCATTCTTGCACATTCTTTGTTAATTGTTAAATTAACCTTGTGTTTATTCATAACAACTGCCTCTGTGATCCTAGTGTGACTAACCTTGACAGAAAGACTCTTCGGGCAACAGGCAGCAATCCATGATGCAGACCTTGTGATGAATGGGTTGAAAGTAACACAGACTGCACACATTGTCTCTTAAAAGAAAAAAAAAATAGTTTTGTCATAAATACTTAGTGGCTATGACATGGTGAGACAAAAACAGATTGGCAGGTGGATGGAAAAGTGAAGAGGCAGCAAAACATTTTTTTTTGTTTTTTAAAGGGCAGCGTTAAACTACAAATGCTGATCATGTTGAGGTAATCGTAAGTGAATGTCATAGCAGAAGGGGGGGGAAATACCCACAGGACCTGGACTGCCAGACATGTGGAAGTGATCAGGGAGCTGCTCTGCACTGGGGAACCCGACTGGAGCTGTGTGTGTGTGTGTGTGTGTGTGTGTGTGTGTGTGTGTGTGTGTGTGTGTGTGTGTGTGTGTGTGTGTGTGTGTGTGTGTGTGTGTGTGTGAAGAGTCAAGTTACCACAGAGTGATGCTTCACTGGCTGCATACATTACAGCTTAGATTCATTCTTCCTGAATGATGCTCAAAGGTGTGTGTGTGTGTGTGTGTGTGTGTGTGTGTGTGTGTGTGTGTGTGTGTGTTCACTCACGTGCAATTTGAGAGCGCAATATATTTCAATCCACAGCTCCACCATACACACAACACCGATATAGCTTAAATGTTAACACACCACAAATTACTTTAAAAGATTTTGCATTTTTATGTGTGCACGCTTTACTGGTCAAGTTTATTAATCCCTAGATTCCACCAGGCGCGCCTGTGCTGCGTTCCGGCAGCAGTCGCGGCCACTCAAGACCACGCTTGTGATTCCACCGGCCGTGACGCAGCGCGTCATAGAAGCATCCCAGAAGCGGCTCTCCTCCGCTAAAAATATGCGCCAGGTCTATTTTTTATGGCACCGCGTGGCGTTTTAACAGGCCGGGCAGGAAGTGGAAGGGTTAGAGCATCTTTATTTCAAAATAACCCCCCTGTGCAGACTCCCGATCGTGCATCACTACACTACTTAGTAGTGTAGTGATGCACGATTGCTGCAGTGCGCACTACTTTTATGGTAGAAGCACAAATATCCAGGAAAAATGACCAAAACAACAAAATCTGCCGGCAAAACGCTCGGCTTCTGAACGCTCCCAGTGTGGTATGACGCATAGTAGTCTCTATCCACAACATTCCACTTCCGGGATTGCTCCAGTGCCGCCGGAAATTCCGCTTGATGTCACTCTTTTCGGCCGAATGTCCATTACCTTACGCTTTCTTTGTGTTGGCGTTCTAAACTCCGGTGGAGTTATGAGGACTAAGATGAACTGCTCCTCAGATCTCTGCAGGGGTAAACTGCAGCTAGCTAGACTATCTGTTCAATCTGAGTTTTCTGTTGCACGACTAAAACAACCTTTGAATGGACACGTTCCACCAAAACAAGTTCCTTCCCGAGGCTTTTTTTGCTGCTTAGCACCGCCAAAGACGATTGTGATTGGTTTAGAGAAATGTCAATGAACCAGAGCATGTTTTCCTCCCATACTGGAATGCTGTGTGGACTAGCCAGACCTTCCTCTGCAGCGCTGTGGATGAAGGTCTGGCAAAGCGAGACTAGACGCATAGTAACAAAAGAATAGAACCACGGCGCAGCTGGAACGCGTCAAGTGGAATTCCGGGGTAACGCGTACAAGGTAACTGACTCCAGTTTCTGGTGGTAGATGCATGTATAAACATCTGGTCAGTTATTCTATACCAGGCATGTCCCAACTACTCCATAAAGGGCCATGTGGCTGCAGGTTGTCATTCCAGCCGAGCAGGAGCACACCAAGGCTCGACTCATTCAATCAGTGGTGGACTGTAACTAAGTCCATTTACTCAAGTACTGTACTTAAGTATAAATTTGTGGTACTTTTCTTTTCATGCCACTTTCTACTTCTACTATATACAGACCTACAAGTCCAGCTGAAATGATTAGACGATTAAACGCACAACTGTGTGGATCCTTTCCAGTTTTTACAGTGTGTTATTGGTACTTTTACTTTACTACTTTACTGTTTAAGTAAAGGATCTGAATACTTCTTCCACCACTGCATTAAATCAGATGATCTTAGTAGTCTTTAAACAGTTGATTAGTCTTCAATTTCCCCTTGGCGATCAATAAAGTATCTATCTATCTATCTATCTATCTATCTATCTATCTATCTATCTAGTCGATTCAAGTGTGCTTTTGATTGGCTTTCGCATTGGCAACAATACAAAATGTACAGAGCAAAACCAACAATGAGTTGGTAATGTACTTTATTTGTCCCCACAAATATAATTACATTCTAACATAAAAGGTTTGACATTTAAACATGCATCCAAAAACACACACACACACACACGTATCCACATAGGAAAAAGCTGTACCCTGGCTTGGATCTATAATGACCCACTGTGACATATACATATACACCCCCCCCCATCCCTTCTCTGTCCTCCGCTGTGGTGACGTGTGTGTTGCAGGAATCCCCTCTTGGCTCTCGTTCACGTCTTTAGCCAGCCATTAGCTGTGGTCTGGCAGCAAGGCTCTGTGACATTTCTTCCATGTCAGAGCTGTTGCGCCATAACAAGCTGAGCAGTGGATTTACTGCCAGAGCCTCTTTGTAGACCAGCCAGGCTAATGGAGAGGAGGCCAGCTCTGGAAAATACCCCAAGTTCTGTTGGAAAAGCCTCCTTGGACACGCCTGCAACTCTCCAGGGATAGGAGAAGCCGAGAGGGCGCCCGGCCTGGCTCATGTTATGCGCTGGTGTATGTGTAGAATGTACGGCTGAGTTGAATGAATGAATGTGTGTGTGTGTGTGTGTGTGGTTGCTGAGAGAGGATGTGAACTCTGTGCGTCAAACTCCTTTCTCTCTGTTTGTGCCTTGTTTCCCCTGGCAACAGTGAAAACGTTTACTTTTTTTTGGCTTAAAAAATCCATTCAGTATGCCTTCGAGCACATGCTGGGCACACAGAGTGTGTGTGTGTGTGTGTGTGTGTGTGTGTGTGTGTGTGTGTGTGTGTGTGTGTGTGTGTGTGTGAGATTGGACACGTGCTGTTTACAGTGTGGTAGTCCATCCTGTATGTCATGTGCAGGCACAGTGAGCTCACGTGGAGTCGATTTTGACGGTTTTCCCTCCGGAATGATGCCAAGAAGATGATGAAACGATGATGGCTTTACAGTGAAATCACTGTGTGCCTCAGCTGAAGTGATGAGTAGCCATGGTTAACACCCTTCAGCTGTGACGCTGTCCTTTCTGGCTCAATGTCCACAGGACATCCTGCCTGTGCCCTTACTGTACGGGTCCGCCAGCAACTCTCATACTGCAGCCCACACAGAGTTCCCCTCATTTAGGGCCAGATGTACGTACATTTGCGAATGTAGCGTTATCAGCGCCATGGCAGAAAGCGCATGCTGTGATACTTCAGCTGACGTCGTATTTACCAAACCTGCAGTTCATCGGGTAATCAGCGCCTTTCTCAGCCCACTATACCGTAAATTGCGCGCATCTTTCTATCATGGATCAGCCACCAAGTCAGTCAAAACAGAGAAAACACAGATTTAGCGATAACGAAGTTGATCTGCTTGATGCGTGTTATTTCGGCATTAGTGGTGAGGAAATGTATGTATTGACTAGTGCGCTGTAGCAAAGCGTTAAGTACTTGTGCTATGATACGGCTGAGTGCAGACTGTGACATTCCCACTGCTGATGCTATGACTGTTTGAAATGATCCTAATGCCAATATTTGTAATGTAGCGAGGAGTTTAACAACTGCTGGAATGGAATGTGAACGCTGAGTCGGAGTATTGATGTCATCTTTGATTTCTTCCAGTAACTGTAATATTGCATGGCTGCTTAATCTGTAACGCTTAATGATTTTGTGTTCACTCAACTGGAAAAGTGTGATCCTAGTGGCGAAAATCTTTTCAGCTCGTCTCCTTGGCCTATGTCTTCGTCTTGCTCGGATCACTGCTGCCATTTCACCAGGAGGCATTTGCGAGGGAACCCGCTTCCAGGTTTACACCTGCTTTTAAGAGACAGAGAATTTTCACCCAAAATAGAGGCGCGCTTTCACGGGCGGTTTTTGTTCATAACGGCATACATAATTAGGTGCACTTTACGCTTTGCCTCCCATCTCTTTATGGGAAACTCCCACTTTCCCCTTCACCCTCCCATGAATGCATGCATGACACGGAAAATCGCAATTTGCCATTTTCAGTCCCTGCAACAGGCAGTCTCCACTTTAACCTCAGTGTGGCCTGTTTGTACATACCTCGCCATGCTTTTTGCGCGCACGTTGCGAAACAAATACGCCTGAAGTGGGCGCAAAAGCGTTAGTACATCTGGCCCTAAGTCTTTCTTAAATGGATGGAAAGACTTTGGAACACTATTTGAAAGTAGAAAGTGGCCTGTTTGTACATACCTCGCCATGCTTTTTGCGCGCACGTTGCGAAACAAATATGCCTGAAGTGGGCGCAAAAGCGTTTACTACATCTGGCCCTAAGTCTTTCTTAAATGGATGGAAAGACTTTGGAACACTATTTGAACAAATGCAACAAAAAACTCTCACTAAAGATCATGACATACTGAAGACTCATTGGGCAGGGGAAATACTGACACAGAAACATGTACATGACAGTGTACGTAGAAAGCAATAACCATAGGACAATAAAAATAATGGACGAAGCTTTCGTGCACACAAGAAACTTTTCTCGTGAGACACTTTCGTATACTGTCTGCCGAGGAGGAGGTATTCATCTTCCTAAAAATGCAACGAGATATACCGAATGTACCTGATTGTGTCATGAACACACTTGAAGAGGTAACTGTTCACCGATTACATTCTGTGAATGTGAAATATAAATTTTAGCCACATAACGTTAGCAGTACTTTGTTCACATATTTTGCTGGGCTTAGAGCGGTTTCACACATGCCTCGTTTGGGCAGGTGAGAATGCAGCTCACAGAAACACACTCGTACACAAGCGTACATCAAGCGTACATCAAGCGTACATCAAGCGCACTGAGACCTGCTTGATGAGGTGGTGAGAATGTGATCCAACCTCCAACCGTACCAACTATATACTCCGCTGATTTCAGCTAATGTCTCCTGTAGTCAGGAGTGCTTAGCAATCTGCGATGCGGCAGGGCAGCAAACTGTAGCAGCTTCCAGTGTTTCTCTCACAGAAACAGACAGCAGTCAAGCTCGCCGTCGGTCACTCTCATCTCTGTGGTCAAAACAGCGGCCGCTAAAGTTGGAGACAGACACGGAGCAGAGCAGTCTCGGTGAGCAGAGCAGATGTTGTCACGTCGCTCGCGAAACAATGTGTGATTATTTAAATAAAACGAGCTGGTTTGACCACGGAGATGAGAGAAATATACACGTGTCCACACAGGACCTTCTTCCTGTATTTACTTTCTTGCTCCCGCACCAGACACACCCAACCAATAAGAGGAGTGAACGTTCTTGCGTGATTGTAATGACGCATTTTGGTACGCTTGGATTTTTTTCAGGTGTGAAATAAGACCGAACCAAGTGGGAAATCGCTCAAGTTTACAAACTCATCAACTGATTCGGACCAGAGCAAAGAAACTACAGGTGTGAAAAAACCCTTAGATTGGTTTCTTGTGCGCACCAGAAAGTATCTCAAAAACATAAATAAATTCCCATGTCCCTTTAGGGGCTCCGTAGAAATTAGTACACATAAAAATAGCTGACCGTCTCACCATTCTGATATGAATGGGAATGACTTTTCTATCCATTTCATTTCTATGGCTTAAAAAACTGACCAGTCCCTGTCATCCCATCATACTGTACACGTCCTGTGTTAACTTTCCGTGGCTGTTTATGTTGGAACATGGGCAGTTTATAAAGCTCAACGTGAAGGGATACATGTTACACTAAGTCTTGTTTCTGTTCAGACATGTGTGTGCCAGTGTGTACTTTAGTGTGTATCCATGAAGCCTCCCTCAGGCCCACAGGATGGGGGTCTACTGGTCTTCTGAGACTGCAGGAAACCGGTGATCATCCACTGTCACGTAGGGAAGCCAGAGGCACAGCAGGGGTGACAGTTCAAGGTCTGGGTCAAGGATTAGTGTCAGAGGTCTGGTGGAAGGTGCAGGCACACTAAACCCCAGCTGTGTTGTGGTCAGGCAGCGTTTGCCAGGTGGTGTTGTTAAATAACGGCTGCTGACTGACGTGTTGTGTGAGAGGACCAAGGATCACCAGAATGCATGGTTGTGAAATATATAGGCCATAAAATAAATGGGGCTCAAGTGTAGCCCACAGCTACACGGCTTTGTGTTTATATCACCCAACGCATGATGGAAACTGTAGTGCCACAACTTAAAACATATTGGAGAAGAAAAACGAGAAAAACATTAAAAGTGATGAAATCTATAAAAAACATGTTTTTTGTTTTTTTGTTCCTCCATTAATTCATATAGACATTTGTGGCATGTTAAAAACACCTGTGGACATACAGGCAAAAAACTACATTTCAAATTGCATTTCAAACCACTCGCATGCCAAATGATGGCATTACGAGTAGCCCAACTCATAGTCTCGCATTGCCAGACCTTCCTCCACAGCGCTGCGGAGGAGGGTCTGGCTAGTCCACACAGCATTCCAGTATGGGAGAAAAACGTTCTGTGGTTTATTGGCATTTCTTTAAACCAACCACAATCGTCTTGGACGGCACTAAGGGCCAGACGGAGCCTCAGTGCCGCTGCAAAATATCCAGCAGTTAGCCATAGTCCTCATAAATCGACCAGAGTTTAAAATTACAACAAGAAAGAGGAAGGTAACGGACATCCGGCCGAAAAGACATCCGGATGGAATTTTGAGCGGCACAGGAATAATCCCGGAAGTGGAACAGTGTGGACATAGACTTCACAGCTCATAATCATATATGGCATGCTATGTAGTGACTGCTATGTAGCCTGTAAATACTGAAAAATCTCCAAAAACAGCCACAGGTTCATTAGGTTAGTAAGTTGAAGCACATGTGGTAATAGAAATAGTATCAGTTGTAGCAGTGATAACACTAAAAACAAACAGATTAACATGAAACAATCAAACAGCTGTATTACAAAAAACTGCAGCGCACAGTCAATAAATCATCCCAGATTATTGAATTCCACCTCCCATCAGTTGAATCACTATATCACAAATTCCCAATCAAGAGCAAAAAATGTTTTGTCCCCACTTCAATAACAACTTGAACACTTGTCACTAGGGTTAGTGACACGTGACAAAATATTTTTTAATTGCAGTACCTCTGTCAGGGTTGACAGAGGTACTGCAATTACAAAATATTTGCAACAATCTTGTAAATTTTGTCTGTGAAATTGTATCTATACTATACTAATATATGACTATTAGTTCTAGTCATAGTTCCATTACTATTGCCACTGTTCATCATACCAACTGCTATAACTAATATGAATCATATTTCTGTATATCTGTATCAGTGTCTCTGTGGTAATATCTGACTGTAAATAACTTAACTTTTACTGTAAGTGACTTTACCATTGGTTTGTGGACTATTGTTTTGAAGCCAGGAGTTTGCATTTTCATCGTTCCCCATCTTGGTATTTTGGAACCAAAAAATGACCATATTTGGACAGAAAGGCATAGCTGGGGAGGATGAAACATCTAAGCCAGTGTTGTTATAGTCTGCGCTAAGCTAAACGCTAACGAGGGAAACTTGCAGATTTTCTTGCCTGCGAATAAATGGGGTTCTCCAGGCACTGGTACCGTTCATCTGCATGTACAGCAGTACACAGAGCCAGTTGAAAAACGGCGGACTGTCCCTTAAAGGTGCAATATGTAATACTAGTGTTTAAAATAGTTACTGCAGTACAAATTCAAAATACTGGAGAGAGTCGTCTTCCCATTGACATATATAAAATGGACCAACAGACCCCGTAGCTCTGGATGGAGACCAGTGAAGGCTATTAGAAGCACTTTTCCGGTGATCTCTTTCTTTACTGCGCAGCCTCCAACTGAGAGAGACAATGTAAATGTGACGTGAGCAACGTGTCTGAAAGTCTTCTGGTAGCTGTGCCAAGAGAAATCTCAATCATTCCCAATCTTACAGAGACGGAGACTGTAGGTATATGTAAGGAGATAACATAGGCACAGGCTAATTACTGATCACTAACATGCTAGTTAACATTAGTAATTAAACCTAAACAGCTAACGTAAGTCGAAACTGCCTGCAAGCTTCTCCTGTACTATACGGTAATTCCTCTATTGTGTGACAGTAAGTCACTTGGTTATGACTAGGGTTGGGTATCGTTTTTTTTTTTTTTTTTCGATTCGGTGCTAAATTGATACTTTTAAAACGGTGCTTGTGCCTAAACGGTGCCTGAACCGGTACTTTTCAATAAAGTAAAAAAAAAAAGAAGAATAAAAAAAATAAGGGTAGTAAACAACAGTCAGTGACTTGTTTATTGCTAAGGCCATGGTCAAAATTAAAGATTTAATAATAACGTAATAACTATAACAATAACAATAACTTATTTCACCAGTAAATTGCTGTTGAACCCCAGATGGGAAAAGGGTATTTTACAATTACTGTGAATGCACCAGGAGGCTACCTGTTTTAAGTGAATCTGTGTTGTTTAATTCCGACAATGGCAGCTGCAAGTGAACGCACCGTCTGTGTTGTTTAATTTCGACCATATAAACATACTGTATATCTATGAATTGCGACAACGGCAGCTGCTGCGCTGCAGAGCAGACTGTTACATCCCGCTGTTGAAGTCCTCCACAGTGAAATACAGTCACACTTTACACTGTTTAACGTTAGCTGTCAGCATTTTAACCGTGATTAATCCAGCTGCTTGCTAAAGGTAGGCTAATGTTACATGCTGTCAGGTGTAGTGTAAAGTCAGGCACCGAAATGAGGCACCGAAACTTTTGTTCTTATTCGGTCTCGTTACTACCGTTTACGTCGGCACCGGTTCCCTATTGGCACCGAGTTTCGGTACCCAACCCTAGTTATGACACAATCGTTAGCCTATTTTTACAAAAACGTCTGCTACGGAGCCATAACGTGAGGTACAAGGTAATGGAGCCTTTTATACATTGTCGTGTTTTTTTAGAACTAAACAATGGACAAATAGTCTTTAAATGCTTCAGATGTAAAGTTATTCGCTGTCAAAGTGGCGCCAAAATGTATGCTAGTCAGTGGAATGCTAATGGGAGGTGATCTCTTTGTAGCGTCAAAATGGCGCCATAGGAGGTTCGAGTTCTGAAGCGAAGCTTACCCCTTGGTCTTCCCCCGCCCCCTCCTCCCCATACTCAAAGTTCATGGAGGTTGCCAGGCTGAGACCACAGCATCCACAACAATGTTGCTAGATGCTTGTCACACATAGCCAGACATTACTTCACCGCACAGCGGAGTAGCTAACGTTGCTGGCTATATTGACATAAAAGCACATGCTCACCCACAGCTCTGTACCCAACTGACAGTCACCATTTTCGGCTAAGAATTACAGTAGGAAGTTTGGAACCGCTAAAAACACAACAACCTTGCCGTCCTCTCCACCCAACTAAACACAATTTATTGGCTTAGAATTACGGCAACAATCGCTAAACCCACTGTAAACTCACAGTCCTCTCTTCCCTATTTTCAGCCCCCCATCTCTTGGCTTAAAATAACTCAGCGTTGTCGGCTACGGCTGCTGAACAGGCTACACGTTGAAAACAGCCGTGGCCCGCATGCCTGGTCCTCCGGTAATTTACCATCCCGTGATAAATCAGCCTGAAGCTAATACTTACCTGTTCAGGGGGAAATTCAACTTCAATTAAAATAAATTCAAAGCCAACTCGGCGTCCTTTTGGGTTCTAAGCTGTCTCCATCTTTCAAATACATCTCCAATATTTACCAGGGGGTTGTTACTTCTCTGGTCACGCAACTGTTAGAAACATGCCATTTTTTTTAGGTCGGGTAGAATCTATATCCATTGATCCTGTTTGTTTGTTTGCTGCTTTCATGGCTGTACTAACGTTACAGCTGTAGCGTGCTGGGTTTACGTTTTTACAGGTATATCTGGCAACCCGGCCTGGCTGTCAAACTGGGCAGTTGGTAACAACACATAGGCCAAAACACAAACAGAAATTCCGTCACGGAATGGAAATATCCAAAGGAGAAAATACTGGCATTAGCATTGTTGTCAGAAATGATAGTATTTCAACTTAGCATGTTTCCTTAATATCTGATGATGGGGTAATTTTGGGATTTATTACAATAAATATATTACATATTGGACCTTTAAGTGGGCACAGTTGTATGCTATTTTTGCCCCCTCTGTTTAAGCTTTATTTACTTATCTAGATACATGATGTGACTATTGGTTAGCTGTTGTTTCAGGACCATGGACAGTTCTCAACTAGGTGTGGCCCTGTCCGTAACACTGAAACAAAGTGGATGAGAACACGTCACTTAGTTCAGTTTCTTAGCCTGCAATGACAGGGGAGTGAGGAGATGGTCAACAAGAAAAAGAGAAAGATCTGCAAACCGCAAACACTATTTCTAAGTGCCTCCCCCTGCTGTTTTTGACAGAAAATATTTAACGCTCTGCTAGACGTTATGTTATGTTGGGTTGGATGTGATTTTGGAGTTGCAGAGCGATACAAGTAAACATGACATAAACATTGGTCGGGACTATTGGCATCACTTTTGACACAGTTAGGTTAAGGAAAAGGTTGTGGGTGGGCTTCCGTTTCCATGACACACAGGAAGACCGGGACAGTTGGGTTTAGGAAAAGAAGAACGGACGGTTGGGTTTAGGAAAAGAAGAACGGGACAGTTGGGTTCTGGAAAACAATAACGGGACGGTTGGGTTTAGTAAAAGAACAAAGCAACAGTTGGGTTTAGGAAATGTAACACGCGGGACATGATCCCCGGTCTCCTGGGTGTTTGACCCATCCACCACCCCAACCAACCTCCCTATGCAGATTTTCGGGCTTTCATACTACTCGCTACCGTAGTCGTTCTTAGTGCTACATCATCTTCAAACCCTGTGTAGCTGCTGCTCTCCCTGGTGTGTTCTACAAACATGCTGAAGGGCGCTTCAGACGCTGACAGCCACTGTCCAAACGTCCGTATTTTACGAGTTTCGGAGTGAGAACGTGTTGTCTATTTTAATGTTTTGTTATGCACTTGCCAGGCCTGTACTTGGGTGAACAACAAAGTAAAAACTTCAATGATTTTGAGGAGAAGGAGGCTATAATGGCAGGCTTTTTACATACAGTAGCCTACTCACAGTGTTGACATTCAAAACAACTAGAAACCCTTTTGCCTTTAAACTTAGACAAAACACTGGTACGCACTGCCTCCAGGAAACAGTTATATGCTCACACTCTAAGTCTGACACTGACAAAGGCTCTTGCTTTCTCCCACCTACTCTGCTTTTACATCATACCAAACTATCTGCCAGCGATCAAAATAGAACCAGACTAATGCAGGAGACTCGTTAGCCAGCCTTTTCGCCCGTGGATGTTATTCCTGCTGCCTACGGAGTTTTACAAGACTTGCAGTTTGGTCGATAGACTACTTTTAGAGCCTGTTAGTGTTAATAATTGCTCTGCATATTTATGTAAAGGTGACCAATTATGCTAATTTTCAGTTTAATGCGTGTATTTTGTGTTTCTACCAAAACATGTTAGCATGCTTTAATGTTAAAAAAACACACAGCTGCACATTCTACTGTGAGGAAACACCAATAAAGGCTTTTAAACCAAAAACTAAACTACCAAACATGGTCCAGCAGGAATGTGATCTGAAATTGGGGAGAAATTAACAACATCAGCAACCAAGTTTAAAGATTTCCATGGCGTTAGCAAGTAGCTACATGTCGTAAGCAGTGGACTGTACAGAGTGTAGCAGCACTTTCTACCGTGGAAAATCCGAATATAAAATCCCCAATAAAAGCTTTAAACCAAAACCTACACAACTGAACATGTTCCAGCAGGAATGTGAAACTGGGGAGAAATTAACAACATCTGCACCCAAGATTACAGGGGTCCCTGACTTTAGCATGTAGCTACATTTAGCAGTAAATGTAAAGTAAACACTGTAGTAACGTGCTCGGGGCCTTTCCCAATTCCCAAATTTGTACATCCTCAATTCCTCGATTCCCGATCCTGGGGGCTTGTGATCCAGAAAACATTCTCACTGCGCCAATTCCTAAAATGCACATCAGACCACGAGCAAGGAGGCTCCCCAGGGCTATAATCAAGGATACACCAATGAAGTCTTTTCACCCGTGGCATGTAAACTAAGAGGCGTGCCAGGGAGAGAGAGAGAGAGAGAGAGAGGAAAAAGGGGGTAGAGAGAGAGATAACTTACATATATCATCAGTCCTGTGGTTAATCAATGGATCGGGCCAGGGCTGGACTGGCCATCTGGCATACCGGGCATTTTCCTGGTGGGCCGACGCACCTTTGGGCTTAATTAGCTCTTTTCCAGGGCATATACTACTCTCAGCTTTATTGTAGCTTTTGGGAAGGGTTATGGTTATGGTTATTGTATTTAGTGGACACTTTTGTCCAAAGCGACAAAATATGAATCTTACAATAGTTAAAATTAACAGTAAACCATTTTTAAAGTTGCTAAGCCAATATTAAGCAAAATAGTAATAATAACTAATGGCAATTCAATATCAAATATCAATAATAAAAAATAATAAAAATACCATAAATATACAAATCATAACTCTAAGAATGAATTAATTAGTAAGTGTAAAATCAACAGATTAGTCTTGAGACCCCTCTTGAAGGCTCCAAAACGATCACATAAATGCAGAACACTAGCCAACTCATATAATAGAATGCATGCATATTTTAAGAGAACTGTATGCAGGGAATGTGTCTGACCAATCACGTTGGGTGTGGGCCGCCTGAGCCAAAAATGCCAGGGCCAATTTTTTGTCCCAATCCAGCCCTGGATTGGGTCAGTTGGATCATACAAATTAAAATTCTGATTAATAGCAGGTGGATGAAAAATAACATACAATTGACAAGGAAAATATTATTAATGTTCTCTAAAATGTGAACATGTGGAGAGATGCTGGAGAAATGGCAGCTAAACTTCAGTAGGATAATTTCAGAAGCAATAGGTCTAGTTCTGTTTCCTCTCTCAAGTTTATAACTACAGTTAGTTTTGCTGCTTAAATGTCCGACAATATGAGCAGCAGTAAATTGTAATAGAAAACACTCATACATCAATAACAATACATCATACATCATTAAAAAAGTGCCAAAGGGGAAGTAAAATGTCCAGTCGGGTCTCTAAATCAGAGAAAATAATTCATTCAGGTGGGTGGAGGTGGATGATTTTAATTTTAATAATAGATTGCATTTGTGTGTTTGTGTGTATCTAATATACTGTAAACATTTGTATAGTTCTTTTCATACAAAAATTGTAGTGTTTAACACTGAAATAACCTATTAAGGCTATATATAGCCATACTGTGTATATAAATATGATAAAAATGTATGACCCACATACATTCTTACGACATTTTGCCACGTTGTGAATTGAATCCATCCATCCATCTTTGTCCGCTTATCCGGTATCGGGTTGTGGGGGGAGCAGCTCCAGCAGGGGACCCCAAACTTCCCTTTCCCGAGCAACATTAACCAGCTCCGACTGGGGGATCCCGAGGCATTCCCAGGCCAGGTTGGAGATATAATCCCTCCACCTAGTCCTGGGTCTTCCCCGAGGCCTCCTCCCAGCTGGACGTGCCTGGAACACCTCCCTAGGGAGGCGCCCAGGGGGCATCCTTACCAGATGCCCGAACCACCTCAACTGGCTCCTTTCGACGCAAAGGAGCAGCGGCTCTACTCCGTGCTCCTCACGGATGACTTAGCTTCTCACCCTATCTCTAAGGGAGACGCCAGCCACCCTCCTGAGGAAACCCATTTCGGCCGCTGAATTGAATTCAAAGTAAATATAGAAGTTGTCCTGAAACTGTTCTTCTTCATCTGAGAGATCATAAAGTACAGGCTATGACAAAACTAAACATTAAACAGCTGATCCAGTTGTGCCGCACGTCATATTTAATTGACGTCGCTTTTGAACGACGGCTCCGAGGCAGACGTCTCCATTTTGTAAATGCCTCTTGCCTCTACTCCTTTCCGGCTGTACAGAGACAACAACAACAGGATTAGGACTACTGAGCAATCAGAGCAGGCTGGGCTTTTTCGGGAGGGGGGCTTAAAGAGACCGACGCTCCTACAGAGTGTCTCAGACAGAGGGGGAATACAGGTGCAGAAGCCATTGGCAGTATGAGAAAAATAGTTTTTTTAACATTAAAGCAAGTTAACATGTTCTAGTACAAACACAAAATACAAGTATGAACCTGAAAATTCTATAAAATAGATCACCTTTAATAATTTGTAGGATAATATTTTGCTGATACTCACACACATGCTGTTAAAAATAAACATATAAACTCAAAAGTTCAATATATTTATATGGCCAGGCTCAGGTATAATGAGGCGATAAAGCACTTGAACTTCTGTATCTACCACAAACTAATTCATTTTACATTACATTACATGTCATTTAGCTGACGCTTTTATCCAAAGCGACTTACAATTAAAGGAGAAGTTTTCCGTTAATCTTGATCGCTATATGTATATGAGTACTGCCGATAGCAAAAAAAAACGGCAGTTATGGGGGCATAAGATAAAGAGTGCCTTTGTGCCTCTTAACAGACACAAAATGCAATTAAAATGTCTGTGCAACATGAACAGGGCCCTTACATGACAACAAGATGCATTTAGCAACTTAGGCTAAACTACCACACAATTCGCCACTGCAGAGACTCATATTCACCAACGACAGCACACAAAATGGATATATATGCTACAAATACACAAGGAACTGCTGCGTGATGATTATTACCGGAGCCTGGCTGAACACACTCACTCATTCCAGACGGCAGCTAACAGCTAAGAGGGTAGGTGAATTTAAACAAAAGCTAAGTTGCTAAATGCATCTTGCTGTCATGTAAGGGCCCTTTTCATGTTGCACAGACATTTTAATTGCATTTTGTGTCTGTTAGGCACAAAGGCACTCTTTATCTTATGCCCCCATAACTGCCGTTTTAGCTGAGTGGGAGCTCTCGGCATTAGCTGCAGCAGCTCCGTGTTGCTAGCACCGATTCGGCTCGTTTTTTTTGCTATCGGCAGTACTCATATACATATAGCAATCAACATTAACGGAAAACTTGCCCGGAGTTCTCCTTTAAGTGCTTTCAACTATGAAGGTTCAAACTCCAGACAACAAGTAGTAAGTGCAAGTACATTAGCTTTAAATAAGCAAAGCTACAAAGAGCCATATGAAAGTGCAGTGGTTTTTTTTTTTTTTTTTTTTTTTTTGTTATCCGAGGTGTAGTCGGAAGAGATGTGTTTTTAGCCTTCGGCGGAAGATGTGTAGGCTTTCGGCCGTCCTGATGTCAATAGGGAACTCTATTTGGGAGCCAGGACAGTGAACAGTCGGGAGTTTGTTGAGTGATTAGTTGTCCCTCGCTGTGAGGGGGCAGCAAGCAGTTTGGCTGATGCAGAGCGAAGTGGGCGGTTTGGGGTATATGGTTTGACCATATCCTGGATGTAAGCTGGAGTTTAAGCACACATAACCATTTAAAGTTTGCCAGTAACAGTGCTAGTGTGAGGAGGTAATACTACTAGTAACAGCAGAAGTCACGAAATAACGTGACCATTTGACGTACTGCCATGAGACTGGGTTGTATCGCCAGCAGCAGTTCTACATTAGCAGTGGAGGTTTTGGTCTTTTTTTTTTTGGTCAGTTTTCATCAAAGTTCACAGAAAACAGAACAGAATGGGTACAGATATAAATAAGAACTCATGTTATTGCTCTCATGATGCCGCTCTGCTTTTCTACAAAGGCTGAGGCCCTATGTGATAATACATCAGCAACATAAATAAGATGTATGAACAACCTCTGGCCTTCTTAGGGAGAGTAAGGATGTCTCTTTCCCTATATTTTTAAATTTAAAACACATTAGACAGCACTGTTTTGCCAGAGATGTCTGCATCAAGAAAATTTATATTTGCTAAAATATTCTGTGTCTGGCATGCGTGCTGTTCTTTGTTCAACCTGGGATGTCTCATAGATGACATACAATAATCTCGCTGAAACACTCCTGATGTGGAATGTGCTCTCAGTGTGTAGTTTGGATCCTGACTTGACACGATGTAGAATGCCACAGTACTGCCAGAAATGAGATTTTTTTTGAAATATGAAAACAGCTTTTTTAAGGATAGCTGCTCATGGACTAACAAAGACTTTATTGGTCACCATTTGGTAGGAGAGGAAAAAACAAAGAGGAAAGCAAGTTCCTTTGTAGGGAGTAATTATAGCTGCAAATGGAGATGCACACTCGAAAACTCTTTTTACAGTTTTCTTTCATGAGTAACATCGTATTTGAACCGTTTTGAATAACTAGGCCATCTATATTGGAATGTCAGTTAAGAAAACCCATCGGGATTGTGTTGCCAGTGTAGCATTGGTGCACAGAAATGATGACAACAAGAGCTTGGTTTTCGATTAAAACGGTGTATTGCAACTTTTGAAAGTCTGACGGCTCTTTTCCCTGGAGGAATGTAAGATGAAGTCAGAAATCTGCTTTTATTTGAAGATGTGTGATCGCCTATCTATTGCATCACATACTACTCTTCTTAAGGTTTGTGTACATTCAGAAACGACTTTACAAGCGATTCCACTGTCGCAAAATATGTCCAATATCGTAATGAAATCATGAGTCTTACTAGAGTTGGTGCACTCCGTCGTCTCAATCGTTTGGTGTAATTAGTCTCACATTACCAGAACTTTGTCCACAGCGCTGCAGAGGAAGGTCTGGCTAGTCCACACAACATTCTGGGATGGGAGAAAAATGTGCTCTGGTTTATTGGCATTTCTTTAAACCAATCACAATCGTCTTGAGCGGCGCCATGACAAGATTTGTCCCATGCAGGTCACCATTTTTTTTCTCATGGGAGCTTTTTCTCTCTTTCAGTCGTCTCCACCTTGTTACTTTTGTGCCTCACCAGGAACTCCAAAGCAGCTGTCCTCCCCTCAGCATGGGACTGGTAGGTTTTGTAAAATGATGGTCGACTTTTGCCCTTTTTGTGCGCAGTTGAATGTGTGATGTGAGTGGCAATTGAGGGACCAGGCTGCTGATCTTTGGCGTCTGATGGACCTACAGTTATGCAAGTAACTTCTGATGGAGTTTGACTGGGGAAGAGTGGTGTAGAAATAATGGTGCCACCAAATATTCCATTAATTATCTGTGAAAAAGGACACAATGGAATTTCAGTCAAAATCAAACATGACAGGTACAAATTGGTATTTTCAGTGTTGTGCTGATTAAGTCATATAGTTAAATTATGGGTGACAAAATACTGAACAGGAATAATGGAAGATCAATAACTTTTCAGAAACGTTTAAGGTGTATATACAGAGCAGGCACTCACCAAGTAATATCCCAGGTGATTTTGCCCTCTCCTGTTGCCCCAGATCTGTCTTTTGTATGTTGTAAGCATGATACCCAGTTTGTTTCTTAATTTTTCATTTGTGAATTTTGTATCCTTTTGCGGCGAAGGCATGTTCCATCTTTTTGTAAGGCTGTTTTGTTGTTGTCGTAGATGTGTTGGTGTGTCCTGGTCAGCTCCAGTATCAGCAATGTTGTGCTGTGATTGAATTCTGGAAAAAAAACATTGCAGTATTGTTAAAAACCATTCAGAGGATGACTGCTGTGATGGGTTTGTTTCATGAGTAGGGAACCGGGTAGTTGTTTGCATTTCTTTAAACCAATCACAATCGTCTTGGGTGACGTTACGCTCCGGACACAGCGAGCGTAGCTCTGCAAGTCCTGGGAAGAAACTTGTTTTGGTGGAACATTTGCACCCCGCAAAAGAAAACACCACTACAATATTAAATTAACTTAACTGTTCACACAATGCAGTCCCGTGAGCTATTTAAATTAGCTGGATACATGGTTAAACCTCATTAGCTCTTACCAGCGTATCACTGTGTGTATTTTTTCCATTGCAATCCCCGCCAATCGGTCGGAGTAAATGCCGTAAACATATTATTTGTAAATCTTTACAATCATTTCCTGAGAGAACCAAGCAGACCTGCCTTGTTGCACGATCCAAATTGTCTTCAAAACTTGACATTTTCAGCGTGTAACGTTGTTCCGAGGTTCCGGTTAAGGTTTTCTCGATGCGACCAGATTTTAAAGTTAACTCTAAGACAGTGGAAATTGAGGGACATCCGGCAAAACTCCCTAAATTTAGGTTCAATGTCAACAAATTACTTTTCACACTGGTTAAGAGAATCATATTATTAACTAAACATGTTCCATTATAATCGAGTGTGTGTGTGTGTGTGTGTGTGTGTGTGTGTGTGTGTGTGTGTGTGTGTGTGTGTGTATCTGGCATTGTATTCAGTCCCTCGTTCCTTTTATTTCCGCCTTGTGAAGCACTTTATAACTGCTCGTTTTCCTTAACCTAACTGCGTCAAAAGGGACACCAAAAGTCCCGACCAAGCGCGTTTAGATAAACCGCGTTTAGATATGACGCTAAAGGAGACTTTTAGTGTCAATAACAACGCCAAATGCACCTGACCAAGCGTTCGTATTTTACGCAATGGGAGTGAGAATGTGTTGGTTTTGGGGGTCACAGTAGCTCAGTCTGTAGGGAGTTGGGTTGGGAACCAGAGGATCGCTGGTTCAGGTCCCCATACGGACCAAAGTATGGTGGGGGATTGGTAGTTGGAGAGGTGCCTGTTCACCTCCTGTGCACTGCCAAGGTGCTCTTGAGCAAGGTACCAAACCCCTAATTGCTCGGGGCGCCTGTCCATCGACAGTTGTTGCGCCTCACTCTGACATCTCTCCATTAGTGCATGTATAGGTACTGAGCATGTGTGTATTTCAGGCCTGTGTGTATAATAACAACAGAGTGAAAAACAGTACCCAGTTGACATATGTTCAATTCAAAAGCAACGTATCTTTTCTGTGGACTGTCCAAGGCATTCTCAGAAATAGGAAATCTAAGAAATAAATAAAGAGATAACCTGAAGAAGGGCAGTCACCAAACAAAACAAGCCGCAGTAAAATGACTTAGTGGGAAGTTCAAACCCTGAGTATAAAACTATTCTGATCCCAGTTCACTAACATGAGTTAAGAGTCTCGAACAGGCCTGTGTGCATTCCTCTTTGGCACTCTTCCTGCTCTTAAGTGTTCTTTTGGCGCCCTGGACCATTACCCCAAAATTCAGAGTCACACTAAAACAGACCACCTCCATGATACACTAGCTTAACCATTTTTCTGTTCCCCATATCCTCCACACAATCCACTATTTAAGTAAGTCCAGTATTTTACGACCCCCGTATCACATTTCAGGTTGGACCTGAACCACTGGTCCGCATCAGAGGTTGTGATTTGACAGGCAGGATGTACTGTTGGATGGCGTATCACGAAAACTGGGCAAACTGGACTACGGACTCCTGGGTGGCACATTTCAATATTTCCTGACGTGTTTGGCCAAAATATCGCTCTCAACATTTGATTTTGAGATTAACTGACACTGTGACTTGCATACCATCATTGGCTGTCTGTGCAACCAACCTCACATTTGAATGGCAAATCATCTGGTAACTTTCTTTTTCTCCCTCTTTATTCTTCTCTCTTTATTAGAAAATTGTTTGAAAATTCTCTGTTTGTGTGTTCTATCTAGGGCGCCTGAACTTGAACAACCACAACTAACAAAATCAAATAAATTGCTGCGTTAAGTTCTGGAGCTGATTTGAAAAGTGCTTCTTTTTTTGACGGTCAATAAGCCAAAATCAGGTAATAGCTGAACATGTGAGACTCAAGATTTATTGTCAGGTAAGTAGCACTTACTAGGAATTTGCCCTTGTTGATACACACATAAAAACATATTTAAACAATAATACGAAATAAAAAAAACTCCTGCCTGAAAAGACTTAAACTGAGCACACGCCATGATCCAAACATCAAATTGATTATTTTTGACTGCTAAATTACTATTCATATTTTTCGCCCAACCCAAACCTAAGCAATTATGTGTGAAATTTAGCTTCACCTAATCCTGGCCTATATGAAGTCCTCAGGTTTGGGCAGAAATATCTCCGTCTTGGCAGCCAGGCAGCCTGGTATTTGCCCTGAGGCTGCTCCCTCTCTCTCTTCCGTCCTGACTTGGACCAGGAGTTTGGTCGGGTTCTGCTGTTTTGTCTTCCAGGCCTCTAAGCCAAATATTTTCCCCACCACAGGTTTCCACTGACACGCAGCAGGACTCTCCTGTATGTCTCCACACTGCTGTTTGTGTGCATGCATGTTGGTGTGCACTGCTAATCGGGTTTCTCAGTACATATGTACTGTACATAGATTTTCTATGTTCGTTTCGCGCACGCACACACGCACGCACGCACACACACAGAGACACACACACACACACACACACACACACACACACACACACACACACACACAGCATAAAGTTCCCCTTTCCCCAAGCTGTATTTTTGTTTTGTGTGGATTCACATCAAATGCAAATATGCTTTATTAACCCTTTCATTACAAGTGATGTTAAAAGAGACAAAAAAAACTCAGTTGAGATAGCCAATAGCTGTAGGCTGGGACGCCTAGGGATTTTGGGCCCCATGAAAAGATATCACTTTGGGCCCCACCACCACAGGCCTTGCTACACCTGCACAATTGCTGTAACCACACCTCTAGAACGCAGAAGCTTTAAATAATAATATTAATAATAATTTTATTTATAGCATTTTTTAATCATTAAGCACAAAGTGCTTTCCAGATTAAAAGATTGACTGCATATGAATTCGGAATCAGAAACCCATGTAAGCCCCCCTACCCCCCATGACATACAAAAATTAGAACAGGCAGCACTTCATAAAACAGTAAAAGTGCAAGATGGAATGTCAATAACAGAAACATGTATGGAAATGCATCTAAAACCACTAAAATGATAATACAAACAAAGCATTATTTAAATGCGTAAATAACTCTAGCTTTGCAGGACTGCAACTGGCTGCCTAAAGATGAGAGATGCAAGCTTGTGACCAGGAGGTTGTCGGTTCAATCCCCAGACCGACATGCCCCTCCCTCATTATCACTATTATACTGAGGTGCCCTTGAGCAAGGCCCCTAACCCCGACCGCTCCAGTAGAGCTGCTCAGTTGCCAGCAGATCAGACTGTGCGTGTACTGGGCAGCTTCCAGGTGTGAATGTGTAACTGTGTGAATGTGTGTCCTAGTGTAGAATTTTAAATGTTAAGATGCCAGCCAGCCAGACACAGATAGACTCCAGTTGCTGCTCAAACATATCAGCTTTTGGCCTCTGACTTTTTTTTTACTGCCAAAATATTTCATAGAATATATTAATATGAATTATGAGCTCATACAACCACTGAATCTTGTTTGGCAAACATAGCTATCCCTGCCTGCTCACTCACACGCATTCACCTGACACGCACACATACACACGCACTCACAGTGTTGCCAATTTGGCAAATTTTCTCGCTAGTATATATTAAGGTGCACAATTGCATAAAAAGCTTCAGAATAGAGCTTCTTGGGAAGGCCCCCTGGCCCCCCTTACCGAGGTCCGGGGCTGAGCCCCAATGTTTCTGTCATGTCATTTAAATACATCTTTGATATTTTTCAAGCTTTTTACAAGAATCAAATATACAGCTTGAGTGATTTTGATAAGGTATATACTACAAAACTGTCAAGAGTTGTGGATGGCAATTGCAAAAAGGCATTTTTTTTCAGTAGATTCCCTCTGCCCCTACTTTATTCTGCCACCTGGAAGTCATTTTTCTGCTTCCATAGCATGTTGTTGGCTGGCCCAAACTACAGGGCCTGATTGAACTCTGATCAAAAAATCTGGAGTTCAGTGGGTCTATTAAAGAGCTGTAGAGATTTATTGAAGAGCTATTAAAAAGCAAACTGGAACATGTCTCAGAAAGATTAAAACTTTGGGAAGACCTTAAGGATATCAATGAGGATTCCAGACCCTCCCCAGACCAAAGAGCACGTCCTGACAGTGATGAGAGCGAACCAACAGTGGATGTAGAAATTGCTCTTCTGCAATTCATGAATAAAAGGCTTGAAAAGCTTGAGATTTTGGATGTCATGAGAGAATTGGGCAAGCACAGAGCGAGCCTAGAATATAGCCAGGTGCAAATTGATGATTTGACGTCTGAGAATATGGTGCTAAAATGCTCAATGCAAACTGTGAAGAATATGGCGGCTTCTATTGAGAAGGAGAGCAAGCAGCTAAGACAAACTTTGCTGTTGCTCCAATGTAGCTTCATGAGAGAAAATATGTTGTTCTCTGGGATCCCAGATAATACTAACACAGAATGTAAATCTGCTGTGTGGCATTTTATGACTGAGCAGTTAAAAATGACTCCAAAAAAAACTAAGTGCATCACTTTCTCTTGCTCGTTTACAGAACGTTTTGGAGCCATTGTGACTCATTTTGAAGAAATGTGTAAAAAATTCATGCTTCAAAATATTCAAAAACAGACCCTGTCACCAGAGTACTTTTAATAATTTTAGCTCTTGAGCCTGCTGGTGTGATATTGGGTTAATTTTTTTTTTAAATGCATTATAAATGTAACACTACCAACTTAAAGAAATGGGAGAAATGTTTGTTTTTTTTGGAAGCCTTACCAACTCTTCTGAGAGTTGTCACGCTGTTGGAGCAAATTGTAGTAATTTGATGTGTCATTGAAGCGGTTAATAAACATAATTACATGTGTTTATTACATGGTGTTCCTGTTGCATGTGTGAATAGGTGAGAGCAGGATGTCAGCCTGAGGGAGCACAAAAATTATAATTCACAGGCAGCTCTCTCTCTCTCTCACACACACACACACACACACACACACACACAGAAACACACACGCAAAACACGGAAACACACATGCAAAACTGAAGTGATGTTTGACTTTTTTTTCGCCTTTTGACTTTTGCAACAAATGCACAGGTAATTCACCCCGACACTGGCTGACAGATCATTGGCAGCTCACTCACATTTCTGTCTTTGTAGTAGTTGGCTGTAGCTCCTATATCTGTAGCTTTATCACCTGGGACAAAATAATTGACATGGCACCTAACTGGATCACTTTGTTCTCCCAGCACAGGATTCTCCCTCAAGCACAAATACCTGCTAGATGATTTATCACACAACCATTTTTTAAGGTTACACAACCTTTTTTTAAGGTCACACAACCTCTTTTTAAGTTCGCACATTCAGGTACATTTCCTAACTCAACGGTATGCTTGTAAAGTTGAGGTGTATATTATAAATGAGTTCCTCTGTTTGATGTTAGATGGTGAAAGCACTCCTCAATGTTCAATTAAGGATGTTTGGTGATCACAGCTGTGCTGTTTCTTGTAGCAAGTTAAAGTTGGGGAAGGCAGTTCATATTTGGGCATTGTTTGTCTAAAATTCTATAATAATCTTTGAGCATATTGTAATTCAAGTGTCAAGTGAGAAAACTAGACTAGCATCTAGCACTAGCAAAACTAGCATATCCTCCTTGGCTCTGTTTTCAGGCTTTATTGATCTATTTATCTATTTACTGTAGCCAAAGGCTCTGGGCTGCAGCTAATTCAAGTCTAAAATATTAGATAAGTTACTTTCTTGTGATCAATCTATATATAGTAGATGAAGGAACGAAATTGTGTGTAAAAAAAAAAAAAAAAAAAAAAAAGTAGTCCAGTTTATTGTCTAGAAAGCAGAGATTTGCTTTGAAAACAATCAGAGTAGCTGGTCTGCTGGGGTTAGCCTTTAGCCTAGTATCAACAATTGATACCATGAAGCAACAGCCAGCAACCGGTGAGCTTAGCCTAGTGCACGGACCAGCACCTCTAAAGCTCACTTATTTACACTTTATATCTAATTAGTTTAATCCGTACACAAACTGAACTTTGAAATGAACTAATAATGACACGTTGCTACGGGTGTAATGGGTGGTTAATTGCAGGGCTATTTCATGGCCAAGCACAATAACTCTAAGTCTTGTTTTCACAGTGAGGATGCCAGACAACCAGCAGAGACCTTCATTTTGTTGTCGGTGTTTATAACCTTTTTTTGGGGGGGATTTTCTGTCACTTTATCATTTTACTTTTAGTACGTACTGCAGCTGCCCTTTCAAAGTACTTTTTCATGCAGTATGCATACAATTGGGACTTACTATTTCTTCATAACATTACGCCATGAACTTTGACCCTCTTGCTCATATATGCTGCGCAAGGGATTGTAGGTCATTATAGCCTGAACAGCATGCTGGCTTGCGTACTGGATGCAGTAGGACATCCTGGTGGTTTTTGGCATACTGTATTAGACATACTTTGTATTGGGACATACTAAATCTTTTTCTGGCAGACTAAATAGTATAGTAGTATGGGTATTGGAACACAGGGACAGTTAAACGTGTTTCATGCTTCTTGTGGTCAGCGCGGTCGGGGCGGTGTGGACGGCGATATTATGCAACTGCGGCCTGGGTGACCATGCGGAGGGTCTCAGCGACGTACACCTCCGAGATTTTGTAACATAGCAGACACAGTTTATTTTAATGATTGGCTACAGAAGAGAAGAAGTCAGTCTGACTGCTGCTCTTACCGTTTTGACCACAATCAATATGACCAACAAGACAGTTTGCGGCGACCATGCACCACCCTTACCGTGCTGACAGCAAGAAGCATGGAACCCATTTTAAACTAACAGCTTTTTAATTAGGTGATGCAATTGCTGCATGTCGACAAAATATTAGCTTATTCACAATCAAGTACAATCCAAAACCAAAGAAGGAACATTGTGTTCTTTCCCTCTCTGTATCAGATGACTCTCGGCTTCAAAGACTCCATTTCCTGATGTGAATCATTAAACTTTCATCTAGTTCAATTTAAATCTGTTAAACAACTCTAACTCCAACAATTTGGCTTGACTGTATGTCATTTGTTACACAGTAAGCATGCAGAGTTGTATGTTTAGGTTACCTATAATTACTGACGGTGCTATTTGCAATTAATACAAGCTGCTATGTTTGTCTCTTTAGGAGCTAATTATGTCAGCAGGCTCTTTCAGGGGTAGTGATGGAAAAAATAGGGAAACTAGTTCCCTATAGTGTCACAAACAGAAAGAAAAGCCAACATACTACAACTGGCAGAGTTAGCTTTAACTTCTTATAGTACCTTCTAATAGCTTTATTCTCAGTAACGTGACAATCTGCAAGCAAAAGGTTGCTTATAAATCACTAAAATACCAGCACCAGCACAGTTCGGCTTAGTTTTCAATGCTGTCACCATTGTTACTTAGCTAATTTATGACAAATCGGCTGTATTTACTAACATGATGTCATTGTGCTAATCGAGCACCGTTAGCCTCTATAACAGCCGCTTCAATATACTTGTTAGATAATGTTTCAAACAGAGTTCTCTGTTGATTTGTGTTTGTCGGCCAGACACAGTGGTGGAAAATGAATGTAAACAGAGCGGCGTGCCAGAAATGCAATGCGCCATGATGTAGATCCCCTTCAAGACCAGGCTGATGTTGGAAGTTCCTCTAGTGGAAAGAAAGTGTGACAACAACCACATGCTTATAGTGGTATTGACAATGCATAAGCCTGAGTAGTGTAGTACATATTTATAACAGGCTGAATTTGAGCATTAAATATTCTAATATTATTTGAATATTTAAAAAAATAACAAATGAAATTCGAATGGTATTACGGAGGAAGACTGACAGCTCTAATGTCTATACATTCATGTACCCATATGTAAAGCAAATAAAAAAGAGAAGAAATATACATACACATACAGTAAACACACAACAACATTTTTTTACTTTGAACATTTACTGTACAACAGGGGTCAGTAACCTTTACTATCAAAAGAGCCATTTTCGGCAAGAACATTTATTTTATGATTAATATTTTTTTTAAACAAAATACAAAACATACAATTTACAACATGAACACATCACGTCCTTTTCTTCAATAGTGTGTCAATAGCATGTGGTTTGCCTTTGCTTCTTGAATCAATTCCTCAATCCATCTCCACACCTGACGTTTGCCTCAGCTAAGTCAGCATCAAACACGCCCCCTCATGTGACGTGTCAACACTGGCCCTGTCCATCAGTCAACCACGCCCACTTCTCTAAAGACACCACACTGATATCATAACACATTTAATCTCGCAAACCGTTCACATGACATTTTTTCAAATGCTGCCACCGTAGCAATCTTACAAGCCCACTCCTGGGTTAAAGGCACCACTTCATTCTTCTGTCTGGCTTTTATTAAACTAGCTTCTAATGTGCTTATCTATAGTATTCCGATTAGGATTGACCCGTCTCCCAGAACAAATAGAGCTTAATGAAACCAGGGTCTCTGCAGTCTGACATAGGTTATCATGTATCCCAGTCCAAAATTTCTAGACCTTATCACAGGGCCATAGGACATGAAGTAATTACATTTCCAACAATTAGATGTGTTTTTCAAACCAAGTCTACAATCTGGAGGGAGTCCAATAGAAGCAATGTCATGAACTGCTTGAGGCGCACCCTCACATCGGGTGACATTGTTTTAATATTCCTACAAATTCTGTCCCACTCCTCATCATCCAGTGTGATACTTCGATCCCTTTCCCATGTCTTTTTGAGGTCTGACCAGGCTCCACCCCCCAGGTTCTGCATAAGCATAGAATAATACCCAGAAGCCTGGTGACCTTATCCATATTTCATCAACACCTTATTTAAACATTCTGGTGCTTTCAGGGCAGAAGAACTGGATCCAAATATCCCCACTAATAGATGTCAAAGTTGTAAATCTCTGAAAAATTGAGACCTAGGGATTCCAAATTGCTGTACCACATCCTCAAATGATTTCAATATGCCACCAAGATACAGATTCCCCAGTGTAACAATTCCCTTTGCCAACCAATCCCTCCAAAAAAGGAGAGATCTTCCAATACATAACTTTGGATTCTGCCAAATACCTGATGAGGCATTTAGATATGGATAAAGTTCAAAAAGCTGGGCCACTTTAGTCCAAACTACTTTTAAGTGAGTGATTATCAGCAAAACCATTTTAAAAAAATCTGTCTGGAGCTGGAAAACATATTTGAGCCTTCTAATAATGGTTTGAGCCTCATAATTAAGGTAACAAAGTCTATTTAGTCCAAATTAGCCAACAATACTATTGCTCTTAATGATCATTCATTAATATGGTGATGTTTGTTGCCATTTTTTGGCCCTGTCTTTGACGGCCTTCGCAGAGAGTGGCAGAATTTAGAGGATAAGGCGCAGGGCTGTAGGGGTATGTAGGCCTTAGACATATATTTTAGTTGAATGAAATGTTATCTAAATTGATTATGTAAGAATCACTTTAGGCCTACAACAATGCCGAATGAAAATGTTAAAAATAACCATTTATTTATTTCCATTTAATTCTTGTCAAAGCTATAGAGAGCCACATCCAGAGCCGCAAGTCTACAATTTCATGAAAGCTCCATCTACAGATCTAAACTTGTATCAGCAAATTATTTGCCCAACAGTCAAACATCTGTGGTTTCCATCACAACAATAGCAGTTATGGTCAGATACATCTGCACTGCCCTTCCTGATAGAGCCACCTGAGCATGGCCCATCCTGTAATTATCCTAAATATCCCTGTGTCTGTGGCCCACACACACACACACACACACACACACACACACACACACACACACACACACACACACACACACACACACACACACACGCACACATACACACATACACAGGAGGTTCACCTCAGACTGTCAGTGTCTGGGATTCTGTAAACCCCCTGGAGCACCAGGACAGAGAGAGAAAGAAAGAAAGAGAATGAGACAAGCTAAAAAGCTGTGTTACTAAACATCATCCAGAATAGAGCTACCATCAAATCTTGGAAAATACCTACAAATCCATTTTACCCAGACAAAGACAAAGAGGGGGAGCGAATGAGAGAGGCAAAGGAAGGAAGGAGTAGGGTAAAGGATGAGAGAGAGAAAGAGAGAGACCCTCCTTCCCTTCCCACTCCTCCTCCTGTCTAAGGGGAAAAAATGAGCGGAGCGTCTGAAAGGCAGCCCCTACTTAACCGCCTCCTGAGTCTGTCTCATAATGTCAGAAGACTGACTGTCTGAAGAGGAGAGTCTCAGTGAGATTACACAGCGCTTATTTTCAGCTCACTCGCATAAGAGAATTATTGTTATACATTTTTCACCATAAAGCAAAAATGTTAAAGTGTAGTTGTAGTTAATGTAGTTTCTGGCAATTTAAAGGATACGTGTAAAAATATTCTATTTGTTTCTTCTCTTCATGAAATCCCATGCGCAGACACAAACCAACAATAAGCCGATCGTATTGATTAGTGTTGGGTATATATCCAAAGCCTTAAATATCGTATTCTTCTGTGCCATAGAGCTCCATTGTATTGAAAACACATCAATGAGCCAAACTTTTGCAAAATATGCCTGCTCAACGCTGTGTCAGGAGCGGCACTTACACAGACACAGACAGCCAGGTCGCCTCTTTGATGAAAGAGATGATGAAAGATCAATACTAAAGTATTGATCTTATTACACTGGTATTGATCAATATCAATACCAACGTTGTTATCCATATTATCGATTTTTGGATCGAAATTATTTTCTGCATTCGGGTGAATTTTTCTGCAACAATTTCTGCCTTTTCTGCATCAAGTTATAGTGCAAAGGTCTTTATTTATGTAAAGGAAATTATAATAGGATTTTGGGATATGGTTGCACTGGCCAGCACTACTAAGTCGTGTGAGTCGTGTTTTGTATTATATACTAAACACAAAACACAGCTGAGGATGGTGGGAAAATAATTTTGTAAGTATTTGGTCTTTATTGGTATTTTGGACTGTATACCACAGTATTGGACATCACAAAGTTATTACAATTCATCCTGACAGGGACATGTATGTCTGCAGACAAGACAACTACAGTGTGGTTATTAAAAAGTCAAACATCATTTGCAGGCCAATGAATTCTTGTTAACACTGAGTTGTGAGTCATCCAATATGAACGTAAATCCTGGGGATAGTGAGCTGCAAAGCATCAACATCTACCAACATCTGCTAGTTATTTTAGTCTGGATCCCATCGGTGGACCAACTGACTGACATTTACATCCCTAAAGCTAGCCATTAGCGTGAATGAAAATATAAAATAACTCAATTATTGTCCTTAATGTACAAACAGACTAATCTTTGTTTGTTTCTAAATCAGTCTGCAAGTTGTTGGATCGAACTAAAAGATTTGTTTTGAACATGATCATTCACTGCAACGAACTGGAGGAAGTATTGAAAATAATGGAGCATTATATTTGGCAGTCCCTCTTACTGTGTGTGGCCAGGGCCACACACAGTAGGAGCGATATGATGATGTGAACATGAGAAGTGCATTATTCCAAAATGAAAGGATTATTTCATTTCATATCACATAAACAGATGGTTGTTTGGCAGTGGAGCACTCTGAAGACCACATGAAACTGGGGGATGCATGGTTGGTGTCTTTGGAAAGACCCACAAACATCATCAAACTTATTTTCATGATGTTTTAAGACAACTGGCCCTGGATCAGTATAATCAGCTACAAAGCTTTATTTAAGCTCAGTAATGATGAGCTGAATGCTGAGAGGAAAAGTGAGTGAGAGAGAGTGGAGAGTGACATTGAGTGAGTGTGGATTTGAGAGTGTGTGCCAAGATTCTCTCAATTGTTAAGATGGAGGCTAAGGCATCATAAAAGTCTCTGACACAAAAAAAATGTTTCACAAGGTCCACTTACTTGATTGTTCTGGAACCTTCAGCCACATCTTGTGACCTTCAGGTGATTGAGTTTGCTCCTGGTACAGTAGTTATCCAAACACAACTACACCATAACATACAGTCAGCAGTGGAAATCTTGTAGAATGAATGTAGAATCTTAATCAGTATCGTGACAAAAAGTAGACGTAGCCACCGTGACATCACCCGTTGGTTTGTGGACTACCGTTTTGAAGCCTTGAGTTTGCCAGAAGTGACTATATTTGGAGGAGGGTGGAGCTGATGCTAGTGCTAAAAAGCTAGTTTGGTTAGGGGAGACCTGATGCAGTAGTAGGCTATATTCAAGCAATAGCTCACGACAGGCCATGATTATATGACAGTTAAGGGGTGATGTTCGGCCTGACGAATAATTACAATGCTCACAATTAAATACTCCCTCTTTGAGGAGACATCAGGACAGACTAAACGGTGGGTCATTAAAGTAATGCATAAGTCCAGCTCTGAGACCAACGGAACTGCTCAGGGTGTAGAGCTCACCTTTACTGTTTCTGACAGTGGCAGAGAAATCTCGTAATATTTCACTGTCTTTGACAAGGTCTAAAACTATCTATGTCTAACACCTTTATCCCCACACCAGTCTTCAAAGCATTTGATGGCCCATTTTTCTAAACAGTGTTCTGTTCATTTTGGGTTGGGAACTGGAGGTTGGCTGGTTCAAGTCCCCATGCGGACCAAAGTATGGTGGTGAACTGGTAGCTGGAAAGGTGCCAGTTTCACCTCCTGGGCACTGCAAAGGTGCTCTTGAGCAAGGCACCGAAGCTCGGGGCGCCTGTCCATCAACAGCTGCAGCCCCCTCACTCTGACATCTCTCCATTAGTGCATGTATAGGTACTGAGCATGTGTGTGTATTTCAGGCCTGTGTGTAATGTCTGTTCTAACAAGAGTTGCAAGTGAACGCACCATTAAGTCCCGTCTGTGTTGTTTCTCCAACAACAGCTGTGGCCATAATGCAGCGAGTTTGTGTCTTTAGCTGCAGACTGTTGTACACTGTTTAGCTGTCAGCATTTAACCATGTTTAATCCAGCTACTAGCTGTTTTAACCGTGGTTAATCCAACTGCTAGTTAGCGGTAGGCTAACGTTACCTGCTGCCAAGTGTAGTGGTAACTAGCGTCACGTGCGGAGGTGCTTCTGTTGCCTGTAACGTTGGTTTCGGAGCACCGGAGAGCAGCACAGGTGTTTCAGTGGCACCGAAATGAGGCACCAATATCTGCGTTGTCATTTGGTATGGTAGATATTAGTCTTGTCCGGTAGATACCAGTTGTGCAAGTTTCTTTACCCCACCATATTTGTCTCCCTCTGAGGTAGGATCCCACCTTGCTAAAAGTTGAGTGTACACTCACTGTTGAAATTACGTCACTGTTCTTTCTAGGGACATGCTGGAGGTTTTGACGTGTCCAAACATCAGAAGCATCTATTTAATCACGGTTCTTTGTTTTTAGGCATTCACAGTCTTTGCTCCAGAAGTGTCTTTCATTTCAGGTGTGTGTGTGTTTGTGTGTGTGTGTGTGTGTGTGTGTGTGTGTGTGTGTGTGTGTGTGTGTGGTGGTTTCCTCTTCCCTTTCATCTACTGTTATTATTCTTTAGATGCTGAGAAAGAAAGAGGAGAAGACACACTCTCAGCCAATGGAAGCTAATAACACACACGCGCACACGCACACACGCACACACACACACACACACACACACACTACATACATACATCCAGACACAGAATGTGTGTATAGGTGTATAAGAGGGCAAACATAAAAAAAACATGAACAGTCCAAACAAACACATGACTGGACAGAGTTAAAAGACAGCACATTAGGGATAGCTGGAGACTGACTTGAGCCCATACCATAATTATGTGTCTACACCTGAGATAGGATGAAAAGAGAAGAGAAAAAAAAGGGAAGAAAAAGAAAAGAGCAGGGGTGGAGAACTATTTCCACAGCCCACCTAGGTCGAGGCAGTTGTGGAGAGAGAGAGAGGGCTCAAAGCAGGAAAACAGAGACAGAAAGAGAGACAGAGAAAGAGCAGAAGGGGGTATAAAGACAGAGAAAGATTATGAAAGAGTGCGACAAAGCTCCTTCAGCTTAAACAAACCTGACAGCGTCTCTACTTCCCCCAGACAGGTCTGTGTGAAAATGTTTGGCCTCAGCTGTCAGCTCCAACCATAACAGCTCCTGGTAATACATCACCATAATCACCCTGCTCCTTCTAAATACAGCCATCTCATTCACTTAGCATACAGCAAACACGCAGTGTGTCAGGTCTCCATCATGGTTCAATACACCCAGTCTCCGAGAATACAGTAGAAGTCTAACTGCTTCAAATTCTGCTTTGGAAATTCTGATATTTTTAATATTTAGTATTGCCATATTAATTGTTAATTACACTTTTAAGAAGATGAAACGCTTCATTTTTTGCGCCTGTCTCTTTAAAGACCCCCTCAATATAAAATATATATATAAAAAAAGTCAATATACCAAATTCAGATTCAAAATACAATGTTTAAAACTGAAGTAATATATTTTCAACTTGCTCAAATTCAACAGACCAAATTCAGCTGCAAAATGTAATGTTTAAAATTCAGTGTTAACATCCGGGAACCCAAGGAAAAGCAATCGATTCTAGAATCTAGATGGGGAGTTTGTCATAGTAGCTGCAGCCAACAACTGGAAACGTTTTACAATTTCCGTCTGCTATTTCATCACTAGATTCACTTTTGATACTTTTTTATGCAAGAAATCAACTGTGCAGAGCTCGAATATGGGCATTTTTACAAAAAATGGATGACCAATTGCACATTTGCTCCGATGTTGTCGGACTTGAGAAGTTCTGACATGACAGCCAACTGGTGGCGGCCGGGATGATGCTCACAGACCTTGCTGTCAGCTGGAAGTTTGTATGTATGCTAGGTAACTCTATTAAAAGTAAACATCATGTCAAAACCAAAATCAAGGACATAAATGGGTTATGACGCTGTTTTGGTTCTGGTTTTATTGGAGGCAAGGCAAGGCAGCTTTATTTGAAATGTATTTTGGCCCTAAACCATTTAGTGATTTTTCCAAATCCTGCTGAGACATAAGTCCTTTAACCCTTGATATATTTTTGAGGTGATAATAGGCTGATTTTGTAATTGTTTTAATGTGACTTTTAAAATTCAGGTCTGAGTCCATGACTACACCAAGATTTCTGGCTTTGTCTGTTGTTTTTAACATTGTCGTTTGAAGCTGAGTGCTGACCTTTAATCGTTCCTCTTTTGCTCCAAAAACAACCACCTCAGTTTTTTCTTCATTTAATTTAAGAAAGTTATGGCACATCCAGTCGTTAATTTGTTCAATGCACATATTAAGTTGTTGTATTGGGCTATAATTCCCTGGCGATAAGATTATGTATATTTGTGTGTCATCCGCATAACTATGGTAACTTATTTTGTTGTTTTCCATAATCTGAGCCAGTGGAAACATGTAGATGTTGAACAGAAGAGGCCCCAGAACTGAGCCTTGGGGAACTCCGCATGTCATATTTGTATGCTCAGATGTATAATTACCTATAGACACAAAGTAGTCCCTATTCTTTAAATAGGATTCAAACCACTTTAGTACTGAGCCAGAAAGACCAACCCAGTTTTCCAATCGGTCAAGTAATATGTTGTGGTCGACTGTATCAAATGCAGCACTGAGATCAAGTAATACTAAGACTGAAATTTTGCCACTATCTGTGTTTAAGTGGATGTCATAAAGACTTTGACAAGAGCCGTCTCAGTGCTGTAGTGTGGTCGAAAACCTGACTGGAAGGCATCAAAACTATTGTTGAGTGATAAGAAAAGGTTGAGTTGTTGAAAAACCGCTTTTTCTATGATTTTGCTTAAAAATGGAAGGTTTGATATCGGCCTATAGTTGCTCATTAGTGACGTGTCTAGATTGTTCTTTTTTAGGAGTGGCTTGATGACTGCAGTTTTTAGGGCCTGTGGAAAGATACCTGAGAGCAGAGATGTATTTACAATATTTAGAAGATCAGAAGCCAAACAATTCGAAACACTTTTGAAAACACCCGTTTGTAGAATATCAAGGCAACAGGAGGAGGTTTTCAGATGTTGTATAATGTCTTCCAGGTTGTTATGGCTGATCGCATGAAATTGTGTCATATTTGATTTTGTTTTGTGTGAACACTGTGACAACACATATCCTGTATTTGATATGGAAGCACTGACTGTTTGTCTAATTTTCTGAATTTTGTCTGTGAAGAAGGAGGCAAAGTCATTGCAAGCCTTGGTAGATAAACAGTTCAGATGCTACTGGTACTGGAGGGTTGGTTAATCTATCGACAGCAGCAAACAAAGCATGTGAATTATTATTGTTTCTGGCGATAATGTCAGAGAAAAAGGACCGCCTTGCATTCCTTAGTTCCAAATTATAAATGCGAAGTCTCTCTTTATAGATGTTATAGTGGACCTGAAGATTGGATTTTCGCCAACTACGTTCAGCTTTTCGACACTCTCTTTTTTCTGTTCTCACCACTGTAAAATTTCTCCATGGAGATCTTTTCTTACCAGAGACAGCTTTGACCTTAGTGGGAGCAATAGCATCAATAACATTCGTAATTTTACAGTTGAAATTCTCTACAAGCTCAGTGACTCAGACCCCTGAGAGGGTGGGTGTGGAGGAGAAAAGCTGAATGAATGATTCACTGGTGTTTTCAGTGATATGCCGTTTTCTGATTATCTTTGTTTGAACACTTTCGGGCACCGAGATAGTGCCGTTAAAGAAAACACAGGAATGATCAGAAAGAGCAACATCAGTCACCACAACCTTGGAAATGTTTAGACGCTTGGAGATAATCAAGTCCAGAGTGTGCCCCTTATTGTGCGTGGGCTGTGTCACATGCTGAGTCAGTCCATAGCTCTCAAAAACACAACATAGTTATTTGGTTCCTCGGTCCTGGGGGTTGACAACATGAATGTTAAAATCACCAGCAATAAATACACGGTCAAAGTTAATACAGATTATAGACAGTAGTTCATTAAAATTGTCAAAGAAGTTTGCACAGTATTTAGGTGGCCTGTAGATATTTATAAGTATAGCTTGAGGGGAGGATCTTAGCTGAAGAGCCACATATTCAAAAGAAGCAAAATTTCCATAAGATAATTGCATACATTGGAATGAGTCATTAAACAAAATGGCAACTCCACCTCCTTTCTTATTCACTCTATTCTCACTCATACAACTTAAGTTAGGGGGGGGTTGACTCAATGAGAACAGCAGCACTGTTATTATGGTCCAACCAGGTTTCAGTTAAAAACATAAAATCAAGATTGTGCTTAATAATAAAATAATTGATTAAAAATGATTTTCCTACCAAGGACCTGACGTTTAGTAGGGCTAGTGTTAGTGTGTTTTCATTTTTTGTGACTGTGGCTGACGAGGAATGGATGCTAAGTTTGCAAAGTTTGCCATTAAGTGCTTATTTGTTATTCTTTTTCTATTACCTATCACAACATAAATTGTGGAAGAATCTGATACGCAGGGCCCAGGCTTGTCTTGGAAAGAGTCATGAGTGCTACTAGGCATGCAGCCTGGATCCGGTCCATATCAGTTAACGGTTGCTGCATTTTGCAAACAAGCATCCTTATCAGTTTGGGGAAAATGAGTTAGCTGCCGCTCTTGAGGGGGCAGAGGTGCCTGGCATTTTACTTTTGGCCGGGGGCGAACGATGGGAGAAGGAAGCGCTGTGCTCTGCCCGTTAGTCGTCCTCCCAATTCCCAGGAAAATGATTTACTCTTATGCTTTGCACCAAAAGAGTTCCAAGGAGGACTACCACTTGTTGATTTATTATCCGTTCCACAGCTCTCCTGTTTGTTTGTGGTCTTGCTGGTGCTAGTTAGCCGTGTGTTAGCATGCTTTTGTCCAGTGTTTTGGTTCAGTGGTAAAGTGGTGTCATTTCCACAAGATCTGTTCACTTCCACATTTACTTCTAACCGGTAAATTTTGGTTTCCAGAACTGCAATCTTCTGAAGGAGTTTGTAGTAGTCCTCCATGGAGAAGGAAGGCATCTTGCTGCTAATTAGCTTTAGCTACAGTCACTTTGACAGGCTTGAGCTATTTGTAGGCCATGCTCCCGCAGAAAAATGTTGAAAAATGGCAATAGCCTACTATGCCTATAAAAAAAATATATAGTATAGTCCAGTGATTTATAAGTATCCAGAGCCGTTGCTTATAGTTTCTCTCAGAGGGAAAGCAAGATTATCAGCAGAAGTATGCAAGCAGAGGCAAGAGCAAGCAGCAAAGCGTCTGCACTGTCTTTTTGTAGGTCTTTTTGTATTATGTTCTCTCTCCACTCCTCTCTTCTCTGCAGGGCATGTGCATGGAAGGGCGCGTGGCTGGCTTCTCCAGGCAGCAGAAGAGGCACACCTGCTTCCACTCCCCTCATCAACCTGCTCCATAAAAGCCTGGTCCTCACAGCACATGCTCTGTCGGAAAATTCTGTCATGTTTGGAAGCGCTCAGCGTTTCCTCGCCCTCGTGTTCCTGCGCACGTAGACTGCTTTAGACCTCCAGCTTTCTGTACTCTGACCTCTGTTTTCTTTTTTGTGTGCAGAGTAGTGATTGCAAGATGAAGCCTCATGAATCATCAAAGCTTTCCAGCAAAGTGGTTCGCAAAAGGGTTAATTTGCTCACAATACCAGCTGTTGGTCAAAGAGTGTACAACCGGCAGATACATTACAGGTGATCTATGTGATCTCTGATACACTGTATCAGACACGATTATTGACTGTATTTTGCGCCAGTAAAGACTTAATAAATTTCCACGTAATTCATTTATATCGATATAGTGTGTATTTTCTGGTGGTATAATATGATTAACAAAACTGTATAATAAATGGATTTCCTTGAGAGGAATGCGGCTATCAAACGTGTGTAAATCAATCCTTTTGGTCATAATATAATAATAGCAGGAGGGGCAATATTAGTTTTCTAAAACAAGAAAGGCAGAGGGCCGTGAATGTGCTTGTGTAGATCATGGATGGGTTATAAAACCCTGTAGACTCGAACCACTTTCTAAACGTGGTACGGACAGGCAGCGAGGCTTCGTCATTTGTCTAAAATTTCTCACACACACTTCAAAAGCCTCGACACAGAATGTAACATAACTAGTGCACAGGACTTCCAGCGGGCATCGCTGCTCTCCCACTTCCTGTGATTCTACGTCTGGTTTTCATTCTTCCTCTATGGATAATCTCCAGCCATTCAGCTCCCTGCCACCAGTGCTCCTGCTTGAGATTCTTTTTGTTAAATACACTTTTTACACCAATCAACCTGTTCCAGTTCTCTGCTTTGGGGTCAAACTTTATGTAAAACCATAACAAAATACATTGTAAACCAAGGTATGGTATTGAATCATGTCACTTAACATGGGGCCGACAATGCTGAAACAACATCAAACTATGTTGGATACCGCAAATACGATTCTTTCTCATACCGGATGCCAACCTGGTTGTTGCGTAGCAGAGGGCTAGTGTAGTGGATCGCAAGGTTGGCGCCTCAGCTGGTGCTAGTGAATCTTTTGGAGACAATGTTGTTTTTTTGCACAAATTTTGGCTATTTGTCTTCTCAAATTTTCTATTTCTTCTCTATTTTGAATGAGAGACATCGGTCAAGTGTGGCCGCAGTGTTCCAGGTTTGTTCCAGGCCGTGTAACTTACATCTTACACGTGGCAAGGGATTCTGTTCAAAGTATGGTGTTGGCTCGTTCAGAGCATTGGAGAGTCTTTTCTCGACAGCGGTGACGTAGGCTTCTTGTGCGGTCACACCATGATCATCTGCATAGATGAAGCAGCTGGTTTCCTTGCTTCTTTGTTGGTTTAGATGTTGAATACCCTGTGGTAGTCGATTCTTTTTTTTTTGTTGTCTTCTTTATTAAATTTTCCAACATGGAGGTAGAAGAGACAATGAGCAGTCAAATGGTAATCAAACCAAGCTGTCGTGCAGATGTAGAGCAGAACAGAGTACGATCAAGACAATAAAAATCCTGTAAACAAACAAAACGTTTTATGAAAGAAAATAGACTAAAAAGAAACTAAGACATAGCACATAAAACAAAATGTAAGGGTATCAAAGATATACATAAAGTGCAAAAATATATCATAACAATAAAAAGGTCTGTAGGTCGATCTGCTGCCTGTCATGTGACACCATCAACTCCATCAGCTAGGGATATTTGGGAAATGCACGCCTCAAATATATTGAAAGATGGGGTCCCATATTTTACTAAATTTCTTCAGTGAGACCCTAATTATGGATCAGTTGTAGACCATATGCCTTCTACTCCTCTTACTTGCTGGCCTATAGAACAGTCGGTTCTCTATCATAATTTCAATGAGTTCCATCGGTCAGGTCTCCTTTTTTATCTCCTGGATCTTGTGGAGGAGACGTCTATGGTTGACGGTGTCGTAGACAGCAGAGAGGGTTAGGGACCCGAACGTAGGCGCTTCTATCTACACCTTAGTCTTGCATTGACAAAACTTCCTCCACAGCATTTCATCTGGATAGTCCCCACAGCATTCCAACATGGAACATGTGTACGTTCCAAAGTTGTTTTAGTCGTGCGAGAGAAAAGATTGGACAAATAGCTGTTTGGATTTACCCTGCAGAGATCTGAGGAGCAGTTAACCATATTCCTCATAAATCTTTGGAGTTTAAAATTCCAACACAAAGAAATCAGAAGGAAACGGACATCAGCCGAAAAGAGGGCACTGGAGCAATCCCAGAAGTGGAAAGTTATGATACATAATTGTCACGAACATATGCTTGCATATTGTGGGTGTGGGCTTTGTAAGTCCTCTAAAGTGGAAATACACATGGTAGGTTTAAACCCCTCAAACTGTCTTTCAGTGCTGTGTTATTTTAAATAGATAATGCTTAACTTGAAGCAAGCAGCTTTACCAATTAAGCTGTTTGTGAAAGCTATAAATCATGTCAGAGGGGTTCAGCATACACCAAACACACACACATACATACAATAACATTTCACACCATCAATCTTATCTCACCTACCACACACTGCACTCCTGCCCACCAAACACATAGTAATATATCAGGCTTAGTGCTTTGGCCTTGTATTTTACTACACTGAGCTGCTATACACAAAGCTTTCATAAAGCTGTCTTAGTACTGACGCCACTCACTCTCCAGGTAAATTCTATCAGTAAACTCACTCATATGTCTGTATTCATCTCTCTGTTTTGTCTGCTTCTCCTTCACTTCTGCAGGTTTTACAGATTATTTTTCATGTCAACATTCGGTTTTCAAGTAGTAGTTTGGCATCACCTTCAGAAGTAAATATGCTCTTGAAAACCTGAGCATTTTGGGGCAACCTCTAGCTCACCCAGAGGAGTGTGCGCACCATGTAGGCTGAGTCCTTGGCAGCGTCCCAGGTTTGAATCCGACCCGCGGCCCTTTGCTGCATGTCATCCACCCTCTCTCTCCCCTTTCCCCTCTTCAAGCTGACCTGTCAAATTAAAGGCCATAAAAGCCCCAAAAAAATTCATATTTGTTTTACTTTTTTCAATGCGATGCATTTCCATTGTCTCTTTTAACACTCAATCTAAACCTACCTTAGTGTATAAACTGTGCCACAGCATATACATTAACCTGCTTTACCAAAAACTCCAGACATGTCCCACAGATTAGTCTATATATGTCAGTACACTGGCTATTCAAAAACTATATGGCAACATAATTTGTTCTTGATGAGACACAATGAGGCTGTTTCCCAAAGTACATTAAAAGTCACAAGTTAGTACTAACATTTTAGTAAATACATGTTTCTAACCCACTCTTAGGTTGGAAATGTTTTATTTTGTCAAATAGCCAACCATAGAGTTAGATTAAGGTTGCATCTTTTCCCCCTCTAGTCAACCCAGTTTCCGTACAGTTACGCACCATTATTTAAATGTAAACTGTACATGCAACAGCTAGACACAAAAAGTGTTATCCAGATTACGTTTTTTAGTGACATAATAAAGAAATTTGTGCTTGAGGACTTTTGTGTTGACTTTGGAAATAGCAGCATAACGGATAACTCATTCAAAAAGTTCAATTTCTCCCCGCTTGTTAGTGAATGAACAAAAAAGGTACTTACTGCAAGGAAATGCGTTTTTTAGTTTTATAACTAAATACATTTAAAAAAGGGTCATCTGTATACTCCATTCACAATAAAGCCAGTTTACCCATCTGCAGATGAATAGCCTGTGGTGGTTGGAGTCCGGCTGGCTGTGAGTTCCTGTTTTTCTTTTCCTCATGTTTTGCTGTCAGTTTGTGTTGCCTCTGTTTCTCTCTGTGTTCCCCCCTCCCTTCCTGTCTGTGCCAGCCAGCTGATTGCGCACACCTGCTCGCCTCCTCACTACCGCTCTTCCCACCATACACACCTGCCGGCCATCAACTCCAATCAAGCCCAGTATATAAACCCCGGATTGACTCACCACCTTCGCTTGATCGTTGCTCCTGCCTACTTGGTGACACGCGTCTCAAGCTTCTGCAAAGTCCCCTGAGTGTTCTTCTGCTTGTATCTTTGTAATCCGTTTTCTGTCTTTTTGTTTCAGCCATTGCCTTCCTCGTCACTCTGCCTCCAGTCAGCTGGCTCCTCCATCCAGTTCCCCTCACGGTTTCCTGCACCAGCCTGCCTCAGCCCTCGCCCTCGCGCTCCAGTACTTCCCTGTCGAGTTCTCAGACCCGGTCTCCCGTGCCTCTGTTCCCGGTTCCAGCCCCGTGCCTGTGCTCCCCTCTCTGGCATCCACCTCCCACTTCCCCATTCACTTTCCCACTTTTCCTAATAAAGTGATTTGTGCTGAGTTCTGCATTTGGGTCCGTTCTGTCCTAACCGTAACAGAACGATCAAGCCATCATGGACCCAGCAGGCTCACAATCCCCTCTGACTCTCCCAACCCCCGCCCCAGGACTTGCTGTTCGCCGTGTCCGCTCAGGGTGCGTTGCTCGGTCAGCATTCCTCGGCTATTCAGGCCATGGCCGAGTCCATTCGCACCCTGACCGAAGAGATCCGGCGTCTGAGTGCCCAGTCTCCTTACTCCGACATGTCCAACCCTCCCATTAATGTCTCTCAGCCCGCTTCTGCGTCTCGCACTCCCACTCACGATCCGGTCGCATCCTCCGTCGCTTCTCCGCCTCTCGAGTCCCCAGTTTCCCTCCCGAGAAATTCTCCGGCATACTGGGAACCTGCGAGGGGTTTCTCGTGCAGTGCGACCTGGTGTTTCGGAGGCAGTCACTAACCTACAGCTCAGGCGAGGCCAAGGTGTGTTGCGTCGCCGGGTTGCTCGCGACCAGCGCCCTGGAGTGGTACACCTCTGTGAGCAAGGGGCAGCCTCACCTCCTCTCCTCATACTCCTCCTTTGTGGGGGAAATGAGGAGGGTGTTTAATCACCCTGTGCAAGGGAGGGCTAAGGCTTCCCGGCTCATGGCGCTCCGGCAGGGGGTTCGCAGCGTCGCGGAGTACTCCGTTGACTTCCGCATTCTGGCCGCTAGATCGGGTTGGAACAGCCCGGCTCTCCGTTGCGCGTTCCTGGGCGGCCTTAGTGGCGGATTAAGGACCACTTGGCTGCCAGGGGCGAGCCGCGGAGCCTCGATGGGCTCATTGAAGCGGCCATCGATTTGAACAATCGTCTCCGGGAGAGGGATAGAGAACGCGGGTCCCGCGGCTCCTCCTCTTCCGGTCCTGCCTTCCGCCACCACGGGTCCCTGCTCCCCGCCTTCCCAGTCGCGCTCGGCGGCACCCCGGCTCCTCCCTCTCCCTCCACCCGAACCCATGCAATTGGGCGCGACGCCTCACCCGGAGGAGGGGAACCGTCGTCTCGCCCGGGGTGTGTATTTACTGTGGTCAGCCCGGTCATTATCTGTCCACCTGCCGGTTCGCCCAAAAGTCGGCTCGCCAGTAGCCTTGGGAGCTCTGGCGAGCCGACATTCTCCCAATTCCGCTTCCTGCTGGATGTTTCCCTATCATGGCAGGAGGGATCGCTTCCTCTGGGGCGTTGGTTGATTCGGTGCCGGCGAAAATCTTTTAGGCGTTGAGATCGCTCGGCAGCTCGCCATCCCCCAAATACCCGTAGATACTCCCTCCATGCCACCGGCCTCAGTGGTCAGCCCCTCACCACAGTTACTCACTGCACTCCCCAGCTCCGCCTCCTCACCTCGGGTAATCACCATGAGTCGATCTCGTTTCACCTCGTCACCTCCCCCGTCAACCCTATCGTTCTGGGTCTCCCCTGGCTCATTCTGCACAACCCCAACGTAGACTGGGCGCGGGGGAAGATCAGGAATTGGAGCGCTCATTGCCATGCATCTTGCCTATTGTCCGCTCGAGCCCCCGGTAAGCCCACCCAAATTCACCCTCCTCCCGTTCCTCCTGATTTAACCCTCGTTCCCTCAGAGTACCATGACCTTGCCACCGTGTTCAGTAAAGAGCAGGCCCTGTCTTTACCCCCCCACCGCCCTTATGACTGCTCCATCTCCCTCCTCCCGGACGCCCCGCTCCCGTCTAGCCATCTGTTTAATCTGTCCCGTCCGGAGAGAGAAGCTATGGAGCAGTATATTAAAGATTCCCTGGCTGCTGGCATCATTCGCCCCTCATCGTCCCCTCTAGGCGCTGGCTTTTTCTTTGTCTCCAAGAAAGACAAATCCCTCCGTCCTTGTATCGACTACCGGGGGCTCAACTCCATCACGGTCAAAAACAAATACCCTCTTCCCCTTATGGACTCTGTTTTTGAGTCCCTCTCCCGGTCTGCCATTTTTACGAAGTTAGACCTTCGCAACGCTTATCATCTAGTGCGGATCCGGGAGGGGGACGAATGGAAAACGGCATTTAACACCCCACTAGGGCACTACGAGTATCTGGTAATGCCATTCGGCCTCACCAATGCCCCCGCCGTTTTCCAAGCCCTCATTAACGACGTCCTTCGTGACTTTTTGCACCGGTTTGTGTTTGTTTACTTAGACGATATCCTGATCTTCTCCCCCGACCCAGTCCAACACATTGAGCATGTCCGCCTGGTTCTGCAGCGGCTTCTGGAAAACCGTCTTTTTGTAAAAGCTGAAAAGTGTGAATTCCACGTCCCATCCGTACAGTTCCTCGGTTTCATCATTGAGCGTGGGCAGCTTCGGCGCTGACCCGCCAAAATCCGGGCTGTTGTGGGTGGCCCCTCCCACTTCTATCAAACAGCTGCAGCGCTTTTTGGGCTTTGCCAACTTCTATCGGCGCTTTATTCGTAATTACAGTTCCCTGGTCGCTCCCCTCACTCGTCTCACCTCCCCCTCTGTGCCCTTCGTCTGGTCCCCAGAAGCCGCTGCAGCTTTCTCCCTCCTGAAAACAAAGTTCACCTCCGCCCCCATCCTCACTAACCCTGACCCCTCCCTTCAATTCGTGGTGGAGGTGGATGCCTCAGATGTGGGCGTCGGCGCTACCCTGTCCCAGCGCTCCCCCGCTGACCACAAGCTCCACCCTTGCGCCTTCTTCTCCCGCCGCCTGACCCCCACTGAGCGCAACTACTGCGTGGGAGACCGGGAACTATTGGCAGTGAAACTGGCCCTGGAGGAATGGAGACATTGGCTTGAGGGCTCTGAACACCCCTTCCTGGTTTGGACGGACCACAAAAACCTGTCATACATCCAGAGCGCCCAAAGACTCAACTCCCGCCAGGCTAGGTGGGCCCTGTTCTTCAACCGGTTCAACTTTACCCTGTCTTATCGTCCCGGATCCCGCAACACCAAGCCAGACGCCCTGTCCCGTCTCCATTCTACTGACGACCCGGTTAACCAACCTGATACCATCTTGCCCCGTTCCTGCCTGGTCGCGTCCCTGGTTTGGGACGTGGAGTCCGCCGTCCGCCGGGCCCAGTCCACGGACCCTGACCCTGGTACCGGTCCCCTAACCGCCCTCACGCCCCCCCCCCAGCGTCCGCTCCCAGGTCCTCCAATGGGCGCATGCCTCAAAGTTCAGCTGCCACCCAGGAATGGCCCGGACCCTGTTCCTGCTCCGACAGAGATTTTGGTGGCCCCCATGGAAAGGGACTGCGGGACTTTGTGGCAGCCTGTGAGGTGTGCGCCCGTGCCAAGGCATCCCATCAGCCGCCCGCCCGGTCTGCTCCGCCCCCTCCCGTCCCCCGGTCGGCCCTGGTCCCACATCGCCCTGGACTTTGTCACCGGACTGCCCAACTCCAACGGCAACACGGTCATCCTCACCATCGTGGATCGGTTCTCAAAATCAGTCCACTTCATCCCCCTGTCCAAGTTACCTACTTCCCTGGAAACGGCTCGTCTCCTTGTCCACCATGTCTTCAGACTCCATGGCATTCCTCAGGACATTGTCTCCGACCGGGGGCCCCAGTTTTCTTCCCAAGTGTGGAAAGCCTTCTGCCAAGCCCTCGGTGCCACCGCCAGCCTGTCATCCGGCTATCACCCCCAGACCAACGGGCAAACCGAGCGGGCCAACCAGGACCTGGGGGCGGCCCTCCGGTGTGTGGCCTACCGCAATCCCACCTCGTGGAGTTCCTATCTCCCCTGGGTCGAGTACGCCCACAACTCTCTCATCAGCGCTGCCACTGGGATGTCTCCGTTTATGTGCGCCATGGGGTTCCAGCCCCCGCTGTTCCCGTCCTTGGAGGAGGAAGTAACGGTTCCGTCGGTCCAGACCCATCTCCGACGTTGTCGTCGAGTGTGGAGGGAGGCTAGGGCTGCTCTCCAACGAACAGCTGCCGGAACAAACGCCTGGCAGACCGCCATCGCATCCCCGCTCCCTCCTACCGGCCGGGCCAGAGGGTGTGGCTCTCCTCCCGGGATCTTCCCCTTCCGTCCACCTCCAAGAAACTCGCCCCCCGGTTCGTGGGTCCCTATACCATTGAGTCGGTTGTGAACCCCACCACGGTCAGGCTAACACTCCCATCGCACATGAAAATCCACCCAGTTTTCCATGTCTCCCATATCAAACCGGTCTCCACAAGTCCTCTCTCCGTCCCAGTGGCAGCACCTCCTCCTCCACGCATCATCATCGGCGGCCACCCGGCCTACACAGTGCGACGCCTCCTGGATGTACGGCGTAGAGGTCGGGGTTATCGGTACCTGGTGGACTGGGCGGATATGGTCCCGAGGAGCGGTCGTGGATTCCCACTAGCCAGATACTTGACAGGACCCTGCTGGGACGACTTCTACAGGGCCCACCGGACAAGCCTGGCGGTCCGCCTGGGCGTCCGTTGAGGAGGGGTACTGTGGTGGTTGGAGTCCGGCTGGCTGTGAGTTCCTGTTTTTCTTTTCCTCATGTTTTGCTGTCAGTTTGTGTTGCCTCTGTTTCTCTCTGTGTTCCCCCCTCCCTTCCTGTCTGTGCCAGCCAGCTGATTGCGCACACCTGCTCGCCTCCTCACTACCGCTCTTCCCACCATACACACCTGCCGGCCATCAACTCCAATCAAGCCCAGTATATAAACCCCGGATTGACTCACCACCTTCGCTTGATCGTTGCTCCTGCCTACTTGGTGACATGCGTCTCAAGCTTCTGCAAATTCCCTGAGTGTTCTTCTGCTTGTATCTTTGTAATCCGTTTTCTGTCTTTTTGTTTCAGCCATTGCCTTCCTCGTCACTCTGCCTCCAGTCAGCTGGCTCCTCCATCCAGTTCCCCCTCACGGTTTCCTGCACCAGCCTGCCTCAGCCCTCGCCTCTCCGCGCTCCAGTACTTCCCTGTCGAGTTCTCAGACCCGGTCTCCCCGTGCCTCTGTTCCCGGTTCCAGCCCCCGTGCCTGTGCTCCCCTCTCTGGCATCCACCTCCCACTTCCCCATTCACTTTCCCACTTTTCCTAATAAAGTGATTTGTGCTGAGTTCTGCATTTGGGTCCGTTCTGTCCTAACCGTAACATAGCCCTTGTTTTCAAAGTTTTTTCTATGAGAACTATGGATTTTGTTCATCAAAAATGCCCAAAAATAACATGGATGGGTGAATGGGTTCCATACAACATACATCCATGTTCTTCGCTGGTAAAATTAATGATTACTATCATTGAATCTTGGGTGTTTTATTACATTTTTTGGCATTTGAAAACGATTTGAAATAGTTTTAAAACAGCGTCCTGACTAAACTTTGACAAACCAGTCTGTGATCCACTCAACATCTTCTGATGTTAACTATTAGTCAAAATAATTCATAATGTCTCCTTTTTTGAACTAAAAAAATTGGTATAATGTCATATACATTAGGTTTATTGACCATGAATATAAAAAAAATGTTTAAATAAGTGTCTAAAAAAGTTAATTTTCAATTTTGACCCGGAAGGACAACAAGTTCATGATCAACGGGAAGACAACACAAGGGATAGTAAAACTGAAGGATATAGAAATATTGATATTCACAAGGTAAATATGATTCATATTTTTTTTTCTTCATCAAATTAAATATTATAATAATATACAGTATATAATTTAAACGCAATACTAAAATGCACATATCTCTACTCCTCAGGGCATTATGGGACATTTTTCATCATTAGTCATCAGGTTTTTTGTTTGCTTTATATGTATAACCGATGCTATTTAAGTTTGGCTTAGGGCACACATAGCTGTTAGCTAACCACTAATAATAGTCTAATGGGTGTTAGTATAGCACTCAGGATAGCTGAGTGCTAATGTTATCTCCTGTCAGCCCTGTGGAGGGAGTGTATGACAATATGATTGTGGTTTGAGGAGGCGTTGATAAGAGAATACAGATTAGCAATGGTGGAAGGTTTTGTCTTAAGCCTCTGATAAGAGTCTTTGTCATGAGACAAAGACCCAGGTGCACTGGATAGGATTCTGACACATACACAGACACACACACACACACACACACACACACACACACACACACACACGCACACACACTGTCACCAGTTTGTGAGCGTGTGCAGACATAAGCACGTAATTCATTTTCATTTAATAGTGACTGTGTTCTTCTGACCTTTTAACACACGTTACGCTGTCAGTGTTTTACTTTTCTTTCAAGTCAGTCAGGTATGACATCCATCTTCAACATCTCATGGTATGACACTCCTCTCAACCTCGAAAAAGAAAAGAAATAAGTGTATTTCCCAAAATGCTAACGTAGGGAACACTCCAATATTGTTCTCTATCTTACCAACATTCAGATGAGAAGAGATGATACTGATATTATTCTTATTTGACTTTGGAGATTTCCAAAACACGCTGTATTTCCCTCTTTCGATTTTACATCCCAAATACAGTACCATGACTTCTCTGGTGTAAGAGGGTAAGTTAATAGGGCAATTTTCCAGCTTGTATTTACCTTTACAAAAGCGCTCGTTTTGCCACTGACAGGCTCAGATTACTATTCTAAGTGACATAGGAAAGGTAAAAAAAAACGGTAGTTACCCTTTAATGCAACTTCATTTTATACAGTACATGTAGTAGGGGGTCCCTACTCCTTCAGCTAAGGGGTCCTCAGCCTAAAAACGTTCAAGACCCCTGCTCTACTGTATATTATTTTTCGTGTTCTGTGCAGTATACTGTAACATGGATCAAGACAAATTCATGTATTAAAAGAGAAAGGGCAACTCAAACTCAGTAAAGCAGGCAACTGTCTTTGGGCCCAAAAGCACCAGGTTCACTGTGTGGGATTATTATTGTGGATTCATTGCAAATGTGTTTGGCAATCCTGCATACACCACTAAAGCACAATATAAACTAAAATGACATAGGGGAATTCAGTTGACACTTATATATCATATAATCTCAAGGCCTGTTCTTCTTCAAAGATTTTCCTTAAAACTTTCGCAATAATTTATTGGAACCATAACAAGTGATGGACTAAATGCATCTTTCCCAATAGTGGCCCTTTTCCTGTAGCCTGACATTTCCCCTGGTTTTTTCTTAAGGTGAGGCTTCTCTGTAATTAGCTGTATTTGTATGAGAGGCTCCACTCTTAATGTGTTGGGCCCCTGTTAAAATGAGAGATGAATGACCAAGAGAATGAATGAATATACTCTTGTCAGCTCGCAACGCTGCAGGTTTCTGAAATTGGTGTGTTGGTGGTAGACAGAGCAGCAGCTAAACTGTAATTTCAGCCCCTAAAACAGTGTTTAGGCCAGTGTCTGACGTTAGCATGCAGACTCACTGTTTGCATCTGCAGTCTTTTACACTCCATTAAGGGCAATTTTGCCTCACATCTGAGTGATTGGCCCTGCTGTGGGCTTTGTTGTTTATGACGCTTAAATGCTTAAATATACCACAGTCACACCACGCATATAAATAAACTGACCCTCTGAGTCTCTGTGTGTGTGTGTGTGTGTGTGTGTGTGTGTAGCAGTGACGCATCATCATGCCTGTGGTCCTGTCATTAAGGTACTGTAAATGAGGCTTAGGAAGGTAAATGATGCTACCAAGCAAAAACACTCACAGACAGAGACAGAGCTGCACACACACACACACACACACACACACAGATATAATTCATTCAGACTTGCTTTTGTAGGCTTAATTCTGTCCAATTACACAACGCAAAAAATAATATGTAGAGCAAATTTAAGTTTTTTTCCTCCTTAAATTCAACCTGATTAAGCCTATTTTAAATTGTTTCATGAGTATCATTGGGATAGATTAAAGTGGAACCATTATGCTTTTCCCTATTTTCTTTCATATCCATAATGTCATAATGTTGGATTTTCACTTATTTCAGGGAAATCCTCGTAAGCTAAAACGTTCAGATTTCCAACTGTTCTGAACGCTCCGGTTTCAACAGTTTTTTTCTACTCTCGGCTCAGTGTTAGCAACTCCAAGCCGGCCTGCTATGATTGGTCATCTGCTCCAGGTAAGCAGGACTGGAGTGTTATTTTAAGCTACTGCTGCATTAATATTGTCACATGTAGCTGCATGCTAAAAGCAGTAAAAGATTGTCTGGCTGCCAATGTTAATTATTAATTATAATTCTTCCCAATTGCCCAACTGCTTTAACATTTCAACATATTTGTTTTAAAAGCCTTTTTCTGCAATTTTCAATGGAAGAAAGTGCTGCTTTATGCCATAAGAGTCTAACGCCAGGAAGCTGTAATCTTGGTGGCCAATGTTTGCCCAATTTTGGGTCACATTATTATTAATTTTGGGTCCGGTTATGTAGTATTTAGTTTAGAAGCCTTGTTTTTGTTAAGAAAATTTTTTGGTCATTGTAGGCCTTTATTTTTTTCATAGGACAGCTGAAGACATGAAAGAGGAGAGAGAGGGGGAATGACATGCAGCAAAGGGCCGCAGGTCAGAGTTAAACCCGCGGCCGCTGCATTGAGGAGTAAACCTCTATATATGGGAGCACGTTCCACCCACGTGAGCCACCCAGTCGCCCAAGTTTGGCTAACGCTATATGTGTTGTCATATTTCGCGAGAGTGTGTTGCACAACTAAGTTAATTTTCTCTTGATTTGTCCATCTGAAAAGTTTTAGTTTCAGAATGTTTGTAAGATATGTGGCCTGTTGAATTTTTGTTGTTAAATGCTGAACCCCTGAGGGTTGGGGCTTTGCCTGGCTGATAACCTTGTTATTAATATTACCTTGTTTTATTTTTTCATTGACAATGTTAGGTGACTGACAGTTGGAACACTCTCCTAGTGGAATCTTCAGTGTAAAATGATGGCATGAAAATTTCACTTTATGAGGTTTTTTAACATTATTATGCATTCCCCCAGCCTGCCTATGGTCCCCCAGTGGTTTCGAAATGGCGATAGGTGTAAACCGAGCCCTGGGTATCCTGCTCTGCCTTTGAGAAAATGAAAGCTCAGATGGGCCGATCGACGCATTATGCAAAGTTGGCATTGTTTGAGATGTTTGAGTCATGACAACTTGACATTAACCAAGACAACAATCTCTGTGTTAATGGTGCGACGCCTGCAAGCTAGTTCAGGCAATCAACTCGAGCTGCACTGTTGTATACACACGTGACATTGTTTACTCTCTGTATTATTTACCACACGCCATCAAGTTTAAGCTGCAAAATGTCCCCATCTCTGCTTGTCTATGCTGCTGCTGCTGCTGCCTTGCATTCGTATTGCTCCCTGCTCTTTAAGCCCCACCACTACCCCAGCATCCACTTGCAGGCTCTGGCCAGAGGGGAAGCAACTTCATCATCACTCCCCAATATCACATGTAAACCCAATCTGCGGGGAGTTATGAGGTTGGAGTCTGGGGGGACTGCCCATTTCTACGACGTTCCATTGTTCTGACCTCTCAATAACCCGAAAAATTCCCTTTGGTCCAACAGCCCACTAGTCCGACTTCCTACTGGTGGCGACATTATGAATCCCACTATGGCCACGCCAAGACCCGCCCTACGAAGCAGCTCAATTGGTTGGGGTTAGGATAGCCGATTGGTCAGGGGATAGGACCTGTACAAATGGGGTTTCGTTACCTTGCGTAAGCATGGACGCCTGGCCAATAAATGCTATTGAAGGGCGGGTCTTGGCGTGGCCATAGTGGGAATTGTAATATCGCTGTAGGACTGAAGGGAATTTTCCGGGATATTGAGAGAGTCTGGCCGCCAAACACAATGTTCTGCTGTTATAATAAACATTTCAAACATGAGTTGTCTGACTGAAATAAAGCTCAGCGCAAATTCTTCCAGGAAGACTTCTATATTACGGCAATCACCACTATCTCTCCCTAAAACTATTCAGCTGTTAAGAGGCGTTCACTTTTCAGTAAACCAACCAGAATTGGCCACGAAATTCATGATCCAATCACAGATGACATCCTGCTTTAAATGTCTTCTCTCCTTGCTATCAGCTGTCTTTTCAGGAAAACGTGCAACCCTCCTCCTCCCCTTCCACCTCCGGGCATCGCCAACCACGGCAACCTGAGTCCCTTTCCTGCAGACAGGTCCTTTGTTCGGTCTCTGGGTTCCCTCTCCGCCTTCACCAGTGTCTAGGCTCCATCGGGGGGAATATGTCTGGCTTCTCTACCCCTTTAAATATATTTAATGATGGAGTCTAATCCCCAAAGACTCTGTACATTTCATATTATGCTTATTTACAATAAATATTTGCATATCTGCAATGAAGTCTGTCCTGATTGAATTACTTTTATGACAGGAAAAACAGTACTGAGATGGTTTTCTTTCCCCGTTTGGCTCCTTGCACCGCGATGCTTAGTCAGCTGTTCAGCGAACCAAGCAGTTACTTTAGCAACAAGTTAGCCTTTTGACATCTTAATGACAAGTCCAAATGTTTTTTTTTTTTTAATTCATGTTACTGTTATAAAGCATTTAACAGTGTAATCAAACTTTATGACAAGACCAAATTGTTTCACTTTACTTGAGGGTCAAGGAAAATATTCATGACACAATTATAATGGTCTGATGACAGCCAATGTAAAAACCAACCACTTGATGACAGTTCAATGTAATGTTAACATGTGTTATCAAACTTTAAAAAACTATTTAGCTTTATGTAAAGCTAAATAGTTTCTTAAAGTTTGATAATTAGGCTTGTCATGACATTTGTATGAGTTATGTTGTCTAGGTTAATGTCAAGTTGTCATAACATAAACATCTCAAACAAATACAGGAAATTCAAAGACCCCACTGAGACCCAATGAGATGCGAGCGTTCAGAGCTGGGCAGAGCTAACCCAAGCTGTCTGCAAGCCTTACGTCTAAATGCATTTATCTCATTATTTGACACTTTGGTAACAGTATTACATTATTTATAGGTCAGAAAAAATGAAAAAGCTTATGTGCTCTTTACTGACAACAGTCATAAACATTCATAAAGACTCCTTCATGTTCATGATCAGTGTCTTGTCATGATTATGACAGTGTCATGTCAGTCTTATTAAATAAAGTGTTACCCACTGGGCTGCCTATATCATTATTATGATTATGATGATTGTTATTATATGTGATAGTATATCACACATAATAAAAGCTGAATAGTTGAGATTTTCTTCATTGTGCTGGTTAGTTCTGTCTTTGTGATGGCCAAAACAGTTTTTACCTGGGTCAGGGTTAGTTTACTATTTTTTCCGATTGCTAAGATGCATTGATCGAAACTGAAGTCACACTGTCAAAACTCTACACATAGTCAGCAAAACAGTATACGTGGACCAAACTGAATCATTTTTTTATTGCTTTGACACAAAATGCCTTAAATTACCACATTTTCCAAAATCTATTTCTCATTCATCCTCCACCACCTGCAAAACTCTAGTATACAAAACTGTTATAAACACAATCAAAACAGAAGGATGGCTAATTTTGTTCATTTCTGCCACAACCATGTTGAAATATATGGAACATCTTAGCAGAAAATGCACAATAAAATATAAAATGAAGTAAAATCATTCCAAACAGCTGATTCACCTGAAAGCAAAGACATAACATGTGATGTTGATGAGAACAGTATGAGTGATCATACTATAGTACTACATGTTGTTAATGTGGGTTTTTGTAATTATTATTGCAGCTCTGGAATTTGCACAGATATAAAAAATGAAGGATATTGAACCACATTTCTGATTCATTGTTCCATATACTTTAAAGTCAAAGTAAAAGTGCAGTATTCTTATTCTATAATGAAGTACAGATTTATGTGAAAAAATCATTTCAACTTCAAGGATAAAAGTTCATTATTTATGTAATGCTCCCTGTTGCGTTTTTTTCAGTGGGTTATGAGTAACAATGTATGCTTTCAGAGAGAATTGTTGCCAGTGCTTTGGTCCAACAAGCTTATTTTGAGACATGTATGAAGTGCTTTGGTGGGTTGAGTGACTTTTGGAGGTGATATTAACTATTTGGCTGAAGATACATGTTGGTAATTAATATGAATTATGGCCCTATACATCTCAGCAATTGAAAAAAGTGATCAACACACTGTCATTCAAGAAGTCCTTTTTATTGTTCACATGGCATAACATCTTCTGCTATAATCTTTGAAAAAAATGAATTGAGATGAAGTGTAGGTGTAAAATAAATGAATGTCCCGTGTCTGGGATGTTTTCTAGCACTCTCCTTCTGTTTCTTATCACAGCGAGAGCACTGTGTGTCCCTCTGGCTCCTCGTTTCAGTTTCATGGCTGTCTGACTGTGGTCTGAAACACCATGCTCACGCATTTCCTAACGTCACTGTTTGGTGTTTTCCAGCAGTTTGCCTGATGCCAAGACTGTATCCATGGAGACATAATTGACCAAGGATGTCATAATCCACCAGTCACCAGCAAAACATTAGGGGGAAATCTTGATTTATGACTGTTTACAATCATTCTCTCTCTTTTTAATCAGCGTCTCTCTCCCCCTGTCACATTATTCACTCTTTTTCTAACTGTTTGTCTCCATTTCCCTCCATCTTTCACCCCATCTCTTGCTCTCTTTTTCTTCCTTTCTCACTCCGATCATTGTCTACCTCCCTCTAGGTCTCATCTTCTTTTCTTTACTCTTTATCCTTCAATTCACTCTTTCTACCTTTTTACCCCATTTATCTTTTTTTATAATTTCTTCCTCTCTCTCTTAATTTATGTCACTCTCCTTGCTGTAATTACCCATCTGTTTGTGTTTTGCAGAAGAATTATTACACTGTAATGAAAAACAGGAATGGCATGTGTTGCAATTGGACTGACACTCCCCCACAGAGGCTGAGACATTGTGCAACTTACCAGTAATAGATAGTAATAGTTAAAAGTGGTTTGGATTCTTTAGGTCTGGTGGTTTGAATGAGTGACAGGATTTACTGGATTGTTACAGTTAGTTCCTATGTTGGCCCCCAACTGGGTTGTCTGACGCAGTAAGTCTGCAAACAGACATGGGGGTGTTGATTTACTGCGTGCATGCGTGCTAGGTGTGTGTGTGTGTGTGTGTGTGTGTGTGTGTGTATGTGCATGTGTGCGTGCGTGCGCGCTTTATGGGGAGTTATGTCTAACATAATGCCCTTATGAAACAACAAAATTCCCTTTGTTTGAGGGCATTTTGACTTTAGTAGAGTTTTTATTTCTTTATTGTGAAAGTAAGTACGTTTTGTACTGTAGGTGATGAAAAATCAAAAACTGACTTTAACCACACCATTGAATAGGACCCTAACATTATGCAGTTGACTAACTAGTAATATGTTTTGTTACATTTTCATTTAACAAATGATTAGCAGTCATACATTAAACAACTGCAAATGTGTGTGTGTGTGTGTGTGTGTGTGTGTGTGTGTGTGTGTGTGTGTGTGTGTGTGTGTGTGTGTGTGTGTGTGTGTGTGTGTGCTCAGTGACACCATGCACCCTCCCAAAGCAAATTTACAGTACTTTAAAGGAAGGAAAATGAAATGTGCAATAGTCATGCTGGATTGATTTCTCTGTCATCTGGCATACTTAAGGACATGATCTGTGTGTGTGTGTGTGTGTGTTTGTGTGTGTGTTTGTGTGTGTGTGTGTGTGTGTGTGTGTGTGTGTGTGTGTGTGTGTGTGTGTCATTGGCAGTGTTGTGACTGCATGCGGTGGGTAAATATGTATCGAGTACCATGTACTGAGTCACTAAGCAAACAGAGGGGAACAAAGAGACATCATTTTGAGAAAAAAGCTAGTTGTGTAATATTTATTAGCAGGAGACGCTGGTGGAACCTTCAGGCCCACCTCCCTGTGTAATTTTCTCTCTTTGTTTTCTGTCCAATGACTTGCCTCTGAGACCAAAACAGTACTCAGGTATCCAGGTAACACACATGCACAGATTATAAAAAAGAGCAATGTCATGGGCCAAAGAGCTCCATGCCAAAATATGGGAGATTAAGGTGTCAGGATTACAGAACACTACAAAGTTTTATCTCAAGGCACTAACACATTTCTAGATTTACTACATACTATTCATGATTTCTGAAATAAGATTAATTAAATGTATTGGACATTGGTCAGTAAAACGTTGAGTGAGTGCAGAGCTCTAAAATCTAACATTTAGAATTAAAGTTTCTTCTTGACTATGAAAATATAGTTTGAGAAAACAATTTTAAATTAAAATGTCAGGAGGCAGAATATTGCCTACATGTTTTATGAATTTTATGAAATGGGTGAATGGGGGCACGCAGCTCACTTTTGGCCTGGGGCTCTCATGCGGGTAAATCTTCCCCTACAGGGACATCCCTAGACATTATATTTGAAATTGAGCTTTTACTAATACTTTAGACTGAAGTATAATGTCTGTTTTATCTATAAAGCCTAATAGCTTCAGGTTGCTTTCACACCTACCTCGTTTGGTCTGTGAATGAAGCTTGCCCAGACCCCTCTGAGTTATAACTGAGAAGGTCCTTGTGTCAACCAGTCTACCAAAAAGAGAGGATTTATTTATTAATTTACGGATTTATAAATAATTTAAGGGATGATAACTTTCAGATCCATAACCTGTTCTAACCCAACATCGCTGGTCGTCTGTGTGACATCATCATCTCTCTCTCCTTCACTCGCTGTCTGTCAGCTTCTCATATTGTTCGCATTCTTCTAAAATATTAGAAACGCCAAAGCAAAACCAGAAAACCCAAGACGAGACGTAATAAATGTGGTGTTGCTCCATTCTTTTATATATTAAGTATCGGCGAGTTTCGGATATTTCAGATGGTTTGTTAACACAGACCCATCTGAGAAGCCGCCATTGTAAAATGTTTGGAAAAGGGCGGGCACTTGCAAAAATACCTGGCAGGTGATTGGGTGTACCATCTGTTTGTAGCTCCTTTTTACCGGACGCTGATTCGTTCGTTTCACTGCTGTCCGGACACAATTTTTATTATTTGAAGCCTGACAATATGGAATTTCGTTTGATGTGTGATCCCACGATTGTCGCACGAGATAGCTGAGCCTATATCTAAAAAGAAAAGTTACATTCTACATGCCAAGTTTCTGGTTATAAGTATTGACTGGTCCCTAATTATGGATTGGATGTGTTTACTAAAATAATATTTGATGTAATTGAAAGACTTAAAAAGACGATTGTAGAGAACCTGATTTGTCATTGTGTTTTTCATTGAGTCCTGGTGCTCCCTACCCTGCATGCTACGTGACAAAGCTCTGTGAGGGTTTTCTAAAGGCAACAGCAACAGATAAGACTGTTAACAAGAGGTGGTGAGCTCATAAAAGCAAATTGAGTTAAAGTTCAACAGTATATGACTCTTGAGGAAGAAAGATCTTTATCTTTTATTTATATTTCAGTGGTGAATTGATCTTTGTAGGTTGACATACAATCTCTGGTTAAGGAATAACTGGATTAGACAGCAAGTAGAGAAAAATTAGTTATGCAATATTTCAAGTACAGCTGACTAACTAATCATACATTTATGCATCTTTACTTTCAAAGTACTGGAAGGAAGTCTGTCGATGAGACTTAGTCAGTCCTGGGATCTGCTCTGGTGAACAGTAGTTTTGAATTTAAGAAGAAATGTGATAATCTGAGTCAACTTTAGTAAACACAAATGATAGTGTGTAGCTCTCTTCCTAGCTTGTAAGGAACATCCTACTTTCATACAATATGTATCTCTTATAATGAAATGCAGGGTACAGTGGTAACGGGTAGAGGTCTAGGTAGAATGAGCAGCATGAGTACAAGATCTCTACATAGCCAACCACAGACATAATGGTTGATTCCACAACGGGATTTCCTGTCATCAAGAGAAAAACGTGCTCTATCATGTATCATTATTTTTATCTTCAGATTCCGTGCCAGTTGTAACACATGAGGTTTAAAAGTGAGACTGCCATTTGACCAAATTCCCAGATACTTACAAGATGAACTGTCATTTCTGTAACATTATGTGTATGGATTGCAGGGAGATGTAAATAAAACACATTTTGTCTTACTGTAAGTCTGTGTTGGTGTAACTATATTGGGCATCTTTAAAGCGTAACTCTCACCAAAATGCATCCTAGGGTATTCTTTTGAATGTACGTGAGTCAAACTTTAATTTAAAAGCATATTTAGGACCGAATCGCCACTTTTAAGATTCACCGTATTCTCGTTTTTGGGTCAAATGGCCTTTTGAATGGGAGAGCTAGGGGCACTCTTATGCTAGTCTCAAAATAGCTATTTTCAAAATACTAAGAAGGCCATCGTTGGGTGTATCAGGGGTGACAGAGAGGAGGACTATTGGAGTCTGGTGGGGGATTTTGCTCTCTGGTGTCACGTCTAAGGCAAAGGAGCTGGTCATTGACTTTGGGAGGTCGAGACCAAAACCCGACCAGTCCTGCTGGAGGGAGCTGAGGTGGAGGCTGTGCATTCATACAAATACCTTGGGCTGTGGCTGGATAATAAACTGGACTGAACAACACACACCAGCCACCTGTACAGAGGACACAAAGCAGGTTGTACTTATTTTCAACATCTGCAGCATACTGCTGTGGATGTTTTACCAGTCTGTGGTTACCAGCGTCCTCTTCTACACTGTGGTGTAGGACACCTCCAGACTGGATAAACTGATCAGGCGGGCTGGCTCTGTGGTCAGCATGAAGCTGGACTCACTGGTGACGGTGGCAGAGAGGAGGACACTGGATAAACTGCTGGACATTACTGAAAATGCCAGCCACCCCCTGCAACCAGAGGAGCCTGTTCAGTGGAAGGCTGCTCCTTCCCAAGTGTAGGACCAACAGACTCAAGAACTCCTTTGTCCCTCATGCCATCATACTCTACAACTCCTCACTCGGGGGGAGGAGGAAATAGGGTAAAGAGGACAGGACAGAACAGAACAGGAAGGAAGGGAAGGAGTGGTAGCCACTCACTCATTCACTGTGTAATTAATTAATAATCTACTCACATACATACCCAGACACTCTAACTGCTCTTAACTGCTAATTTATGCTAAATGTCATTTATTCACTGTATAATAACACAATGCTATAAACAGTCCTATATATTTATCTTTATCTGTAGTTTATTATTTTTTACTGTTTATTTACTTTTTGTTTATTTCCTATATTTAGCTAAAAGTTTATTGTTATTGTTATTGTTATAATGTATTTTCTATACTGTATTTTTTATACCTCTTTATTTTCTCAGTGTTTTGTAAACTGCTGAAATCTGCTGCTGGAAATCTAATTTCCTTGCGGGAGTCATCCCAAAAGGATCAATAAAGAGAAGTCTGAGTCTCTAAATACAGAGCCTATGCAAATGCAATGCAAATATGCCTATTACAGGAGAGACCATTAGTGAAGAGCATGACCATCCATACCAAGAGAGTGTAATGTGTTTAGTAATACATCTGAATCAGGCTTAAATCCAGAACATTTTGAGGCAATTCTCCATACATGAAAGTTGCTTTCCTGTCTTTTCCTGTTCATTAGTATTGACAGTTTTCCTACAGGGAGGCAAAGTCAGTAATGTGCTGTGTTGGCCTCTGCTCTACATTCTCCACTTGTTTTCCAAGCAAACAGACCAATGGACAAACACAGCTTTACATTCATCATAGAAGACAGTATATGAATGACCTCTATCTAAAAGCTTTTGGCAGCTGGGCAGAGCCACATCAGGCACATTCATGTGTCAGCTTCACCACAGTCATAAAGTATTGTGACAGTTTACTTCATCACTTGATGAACAATTCAAAATAAGTGGTTCATGTTTTTTTGGAACAGTTCATCTGGATTAGGACATCACAGCTAACTATACCACTGACCCACTACAACAGAATAGAAAAGTTGATGATATGATACATGTTTATTAATAATATTAGAATACATACTGAAATATCCATTATATATACACAGTATAGGCACTGTATGTGGAGGTCATCCATAACTTAATTTAAAATAAACATTACACAAAATAAGTCCTGTGAAACTTACGGAGGAGCAGTTTGTGTCCTCCTAATTCAGTCAATGAGACAGCATTCCTCAGCATAATTTTTTCAGAGACTTTTTGTAGTCTCGCATTGCCAGACCTTCCTACACAGCGCTGTGGAGGAGGGTCTGGCTAGTCCACACAGCATTCCGGGATGGGAGAAAAACGTGCTCTGGTTTATTGGCATTTCTTTAAACCCATCACAATCGTACATACATAGTGTGGCAGATGGGGTGATATCCTCACTGCAAATGAGACAGGAAAGGTAAGAGGTGAGGCGTAAATGAAGGGTAAGGAGTCTCAATGGAGCAGAAGAAAGAACAAATTACCTGCCAGGTCTGTCATGATGTCTGTGCTCACACTCTGAGTTAATATGAGCTGACATGTTGACATTCACATCCAGAGTTCTGCTCTGATGCTTCCTGCTATGAGAGAGCGTCAGGTTAGACTCTCTCCATTTCACTCAACACTTCAACTTGTAAACAAACCCTCCCTAGCCGTGTTTCCATTCAGTTGTCAAGCTAATTTTAAGGGAACTTTTGAAATCCTGTAACTTTTTTTTATGTTTTTTTTTTAGGTTATTTTTGGGGCTTTTGTTGCATTTATTGGATAGTACAGCTTAAGCCATAAAAGGGGGAGAGAGAGGGGGATGACATGCAGCAAAGGGCCACAACTCGGAATTTAACCCAGGCCGCTGCGACGAAGATTGAGCCTTGGTATATGGGGTGCACACAGGTGGAGCTACCGGGGCGCCCCGTGATCCTGCAACCCCAATCGCTGACAACACAGCCAAAAACATTGTCATATTCATATTCCATTCATATCCACGTGCACACACCCACGGATCATGTTGTCCTTTGGCATCTCAGATGACAGTTTCAGTTTCATTTTCATTTTACTGTAAATTTAGTTTTGGAAGGGTGCATGGTGTCACTGAGCACACACACACACACACATACACACATACACAGGTTCGCATTTGATTAATGTATGATTGCTAATCTGAGATACTAAGATCTTGTGTAATAACACAAAAGATATTATTAGTTAGTCAACTGCATAATGTAGGGTCCTATGCACACACGCACACACACACACACGACCAATTACAAATGCTTTGTACACAGAGGTTGCCTTGCACGGCAGCTGGATTCTAGCTATATCACAAGATCATGCGAGAGAATCGCGCGATCACATCCTACATAAATATCCATCTCGCCAGGCTTCAGGTACCGAACCAATCAGCGTCTGGTGAGTAGCTACTGGCAACTACAGGCGTGGTTTAGGTGAGTGTGGCGGCCGTGACCGTTCGTTCAAAACAACAATGACGGACATGATAGACAGATGGTTCATCCAATCACCTGCCAGGTATCTTTTTGAAAGTGCCTGCCCTTTTCCAAACGGTTTCCAATGACGACTTCTCAGATGGTTCTGTGTCAGAAACTAAATGGCACGTCAGGTTAACATAGAGGTGCCTGTTGAAACACAGGTGTACACAGCTCTCGGCACAGCAGCAAAACTGCTCGGGGCGCCTGTCCATTGGTAATCTATATCCACTTCCGCTTTCTTTGTGTTGGCGTTCTAAACTCCTTATGAGGACTATGGTTAACTGCTCCTCAGATCTTTGCAAGGTAGCTAGCTAGACTATCTGTCCAATCTGAGTTTTCTGTTGCACGACTAAAACAACCTTTGAACGTACACATGTTCCACCAAAACAAGTTCCGACCCGAGGCTATTTTGCAGCGGCACCGTGGCTCTGTCCGGCCCATGACGATTGTGATTGGTTTAAAGAAATACCAATAAGCCAGAGCATGTTTTTCTCCCATCTTGGAATGCTGTTTGGACCAGCCAGGCCTTCCTCCGCAGCGCTGTGGAGGAAGGTCTGGCAGTGCCAAACTACCAAACCCCCTTGTTCTGACATCTCTCCATTAATGCATGCGTATAGGTACTGTTTGTGCATGTGTGTGTATTTCAGGCCTGTGTGTGCATAATGTGTAAGAATAACAAAGTGAAGAAAAATTCTCCTTATCAATAATGTATGTCTTCTTTGTCAATGTGAATATACATAGGGATGATCAATCTGCTGCACACATCGATGTACCTACAGTGAAGCTTCATCGGTGCCTGTATTGCCAAACTCGAGACTTCAAAACAGCAGTCCACAAACCAGTGGTCGACTATTTTTACAGTCTATGCACAAACCCCATAGGACGTCACATCGACAGCAAATTTGACTCGCTCTTGTAACATACATTTTCTGATAGATGTAGCAGGAGAAAAAAAGACAGGATGGTCTTTTCTCACACTTTGTGAGTCTCTAGACACACAAAAAAGAACACATTAATGTTGAAAAGCCATGAAAAAAGAGCATCTTCCATAATACGATAGGGACATTGCCACTCATGGTCGACACCTTAACTTCTTGGCCATCAGGACACCCCTTACGCCAGGGAACGCTTGCCGCGGAAACGCCGTGAAGCGAAGCCATTTTAATTTTGGCGCCCATGTTATCCAATCTGTCTGTTCGCACCGGCGAAGCTTTGTGAACAGCGCGGAGAAATACACGTCTGGTGTGAACAGCCAGGTGCCTGATGGGGCACAAATCTACACTTCGCAGCACTTTGCGGCCAGTCCCTAGTGTTAAGCTGTTGTATTTTGGAGCATTTTGGAGCATTATGATTCCCTCGAATGTGTCTGACTAACATCAGCTTCATCTTTCTCTCTATCCCTCTAAACATAAGTGAGCTCAGCTTCTTACCACCTATCTGCTTGAATTGTGTTCTCACTCTGGCAGGGTCAATATTGACAGAGTCAGTGTGTGTGTTGTGAATGTACAATAATTCCCCCTCCAGTAGAAGCTGAGCTGAGTTGCTCAACACTGAAAAGCAGACAAAGGCATCAGTCAGATAGATTTACTCAGACCTCACACAGTAGGCGAAACAGGAGCATGGAGAGTTCCTGGAAACACACACACACACACACACACACACACACACACACACACACACACACACACACACACAGACATACACACACACACACACACACACACACACACACACACACACAGACAGACACACACACACACACACACACACACACACACACACACACACACACACACACACACACACACACACACACACACACACACACACACACAGACACACACACACACACACACACACACACACACACACAAACATACACACACACACACACAGACATACACACACACAGACACACAGACACACACACAGACATACACACACACACACACACACACACACACACACACACACACACACACACACACAGACAGACATACACACAAACACACACACACACACACACACACACACGCACAGACATACACACACACACACACACACACACACACACACACACACACACACACACACACAGACACACACACACACACACACACACACACACACACACACACACACAGACACACACACACACACACACACACACTCACACGCCAGTACTCACCAGTACTGAGTACCGGCACTTTGGATTTTTGTCCATATGAGTACCCTTACTTCTTCCATCCATCCATCCATCTATTAGGCCAAAGTGTGAAGACCTTTCCATGTTGGGCTGACGTGTTGAGTCAAACCAAGTAAAGCCAAGCCAGCACATGCGTATGGAAAAGGCCTATCTATTTGCTGGACACACTGAGATGAAAATCATATTTCACCAAGTTTATTAATAAGATCTGGGAACACAATAGTGTAAACAAAAGTCAGACGGGTCGAGAAACACCAGCAGTCAGACGAGACAAACCAGCAGCTTATTCACAATATGTAAACCACTTTATATGGAGATCAGTGGCGCCGGCAGCCTTAATCCTGTACGCACTGTGCGTAAATTTTTTTTCTGTGAGACATGCAACGCATCTAATGATAACAATGCGGAAATGTGCACAGGAGCAGCAGCCTACAGCAACCCTGTTCTGCTTTCTGCTCTGTTCACAGTAATCAGGGGGTGTGGTAGTGTTTAGCCAGAAAAAGTGAGCATCATGCGGCGATGACAGTTAAGTTTAGGTACCAAAACGACTAGTTAAGTTTAGGAAAAACATCATGGTTGAGATTAAAACACTCCCGAGGAACGAACGAGTGTTTCCTGTGTGAAAGAATTTAGTGAACTCTGCTGTCTGGCTTGAAAGCGCTGTGTTTTATGTTGACACCACGTTGTGCTATTTCATTTTGAGATTATTTTCCATTGGATATTGAAGTTCATAAATAAGTGTCATGACTGGCCGAGTGGCTCTATATCCATGGTATTAAAAGGGGGGAATTAATTTGTACAGGTTTTGTTTTGCATGATCCACCCACCCCCCTTTGCTTTTTTCACAAATCGCACCCTGGTCACAAGGTTTATATTGAACTCGTGCTGAACTTTAATGTTAAAGCCGTTCTTGCTCTGTGTGTTTGGTCACTGACTTTGTCTTTATACTGAAGTATTATCTTTGTAGTTAAAGCCCTCAGCAGGGCCTCTCAGTGACACATCACATCATCTCATGTTGACAGATGTAGTAGATAGGATTTTCATAGGCAGTTAACTACCTTTCAGCAGGGCCTTGTGCACACATGAGGAGTTAAGCTGCACACCATTATCCTTGTATTGTGCTGCACACACGCCTCAGTGGGGAATTTACTGTAATGGCAAAAAACAGGTGGAACAGAATCTTTGAAATGTGTGTTTTTGGCTTAATGCTAGTTAAAACAGGGAGAAGGAATTTCCTTACAATGAAACTAAGATAAAAGAATCCCCACAGGATTTTCATAAGCATCTTGATTGAATGTTCTCAACAGTTTCACTTTTGTTTTTATTTTCTGATTCAGGTCATTTAGTCAGAAAATGTGATCCACTGAGAGAATGAATTGACTTTAGACACTGCAGGGTAACATGACAAATGCAGCGTCACATATGTTTTGAATTGAATCTTTTTATGAGTGACTTGCATTTTTGTATCCAAATATAATGATTTCATAGATTATTAAATACATAATGCATGTTAAGCCTATATTTGTTTCAATTTCTATTTATGGCCAAGGAACTAACTATGAGTGACTTCATTTGTTTTTGGTGACGATGCTAGCTTGCTTTTTAAGTCCTCCTGAACAGGTAAGCATTAGCTTTAGGCTAATTTATCATGGCAACAAGGGACGGGCATTTTATGTCATTTCAAAATTTGTGTATTCACATTGAATTATATAGCTAGAGTACCCGAGTTGGTTACTCGCAAAAACAAATAGAGACACAGCCTGGTCCTGGCTAACGCCACAATGCTAACCCTGCTAATGTTACCGGAAGACCAGGCAAGCGGGCCACGGCTGTTAACGTGTAGCCTGTTCAGCGGCTACACCGTGACCGTCAATTTTCCCTGTGTTTAGCGATTATTGCCGTTGCAAAGTGTTTACAGTCAGGTGGAGAGGACAACAAGGTAGTGTTATTTTTAGCGGTTCCTACCGTAATTCTAAGTCTAGTAGGTGTGTCTGTCCGTCGGGCGGAGAGGACGGCGAGGTTGTTGTGTTTTTAGCGGTTTCTACCGTAATTCTAAGCCAAAAAAGTGCGTCTGTCAGTTGGATACAGAGCTCCGCGTAAGCATGGGCTTCTATGACTGTCAATATAGCTAGCATCTAACGTTAGCTACTCCGCTGTGCTGTGAAGTAATGTCTGGCTATGTGAGACAAGCGTCTAGCAACATTGTTGTGGATGCTCCTTCAGCGTGCTTTAGAGGAGGGTCTGGCAAAGCGAGACTATGGATGCTGCGGTCTCAGCCTGGCAACCTCCGTAAACGAGTCTGGGCAGGAGGGGGCGGGGGAGACGACTCTCTCCAGTATTTTGAATTTGTACTGCAGTAACTATTTTAAACACTAGCTGTCAGTATTACATATTCCACCTTTACGCAATTATTTTATAAAATTGTATCTAGTCAGGCTTAAGCACCCCCTGGTGTCTATCTGTGCTTTTGTCTGGCTATTACCATCACAAACAAATAATGGTTTTATGCGAGGACAGCTCATTCAACATTATACATTCTGATGGTATTTTTTCTCCATATGATCAGCTTGATCTCAAATATGTGATATGTCTATGTGTTGGCAGGCTATATTTAATACATTAATTCTGTATCACCAGAATGGTAGTTGTGTGCACACTCAATCCTATTTTTAGGCCAGGTGCAGGATAGCATATTTAGCAAAGGATAAGAATTTGCACAGTGATTGTTGCACCCAAACTTTATTTGACTGAACAGGCAACATTTTGTTAATTCTCTGTCAAGCAAAGAGCTAAGAAGACAAAGGGAAAGGTATATAATGATGCATAGAAAATATCACAATATATTTTAAGGTACAATTTGGAATTTCTACAAATTATTACAATGGGCATGGTTTGTAGGAGGTGGGGTTTGGAGGGAGCGATGTTTGGAGGGAAACATGGGGGATGGAAACATCCTTGGGATCCCCACTTAACTGTACAGTACTTCTAGTGGCAAACCGTCTACATGAAATAAAACACCACCATTTTACAGACTAAAACCTCAGCAATGGCTGGATACAGAACACACTAATGGCTTTACAATTGTAACAGATATGATTGTCCAAGTAAAGGTGATTTGCATAGTCTAATGAGATTTCTATTCATTCATTCTATATCATTTTTTCAAAAATTGCATCCTGTTGCATTGTGGGAACAAGTTATACTGTATATGAATGAAAGTGATAAATTATTCAGAACAGCAGCACTTTTACACTATTTAATTATCAATTATTGAGTAATAAGTGATGCATAAAATACACTCAAAGTGAAAAAAATAAGAATATTCAGATCAATTAATTTGCTACTTAATCAAGTTCCATGGTTCAAGGAGGAATACATTCTAAAATTCAAACATTCAATTTTGCTAAGGACCACAAATTCCAGTGTGCAGTAGTTGATGGGTAACTTTTAACAGACCAACAGTCCAAGAGCCAACCCGACTTCAACAAGAGAGCATCTGTACAACACTGAGAGCCTAATTTACTAACACTAGTGCAGTTTGCGCTGCGTCTGTTTATGCGAGTTCGTTAATAGCGCACGCTATGCTTCCACATTTTGCGTAGTATTTATCAACCCTGACACCCATCAGGCAATCAGCGTCTTTCTCCGCCCACTATACCGTAAATTGCACTGTAGCAAAGCGGTACTTGTGCTATGATACGAGTGCAGACTGCGATATTCCTACTGCTGATGCTACGACTGTTGGAAATCATCCTGATGCCAATATTTGTAATGTAGCAAGGAGTTTAACAACTGCTGGAATGGGATGTGAACGCTAAGTGGGAGATTCAATTTCATCTTTGATTTCTTCCAGTAACTCTAATATTGCATGGCTGCTTGATCTGTAACCCTAAATGATGTTGTGTTCACTGACAAAGTGTGATTCTTGTGTTAAAAATATTTTCAGCCTCGCCTATGTCTTCGTCTTGCTCAAATTACTGTTGCCATTTCACCAGCGGCATAAAGGTCTACGAGGAAACTCGATTGCGGCTGGTTTAGACCTGCTTTTAAGAGGCGGAGAATTTCCCCCGCAGAATAGAGGCGCGCTCTTACTGACAATCTTTGTAAATACCACGAAATATATAATTAGGTGCACTTTGCGCTTATCCTCCCACCTTTTTGGGTGGAACTCCCACTTTCCCCACGACCCTCCCACGAACACATATTGAAAGCGCAACTTGTCTCTTCTCGCTCATGTGGCGGACAATCTGCGATTTTACCCAAGTGCGCCCTGTTTGTAAATAGCCCGTATCGATTACGTCCGTCTTTGCGACCAATTAGCGCAAACGGCTTGATAAATCTAGCCCTGAGGCCTTCAGAGTGTCTCAGTCACAAACATCCATCAGGGAAACAGCTGAGTGAGGTGGCATGGGCTGGATTTAGCAGCAGGCCTTTAAACCATTTGGAAAAAGGCTCAGTGAACAACAGTTTAGGAGCCACATATTGTATGTTGTTTATGGTCTCATTTATATTATTTATTGATTTTTATATTGTGCACTTATATTGTAGGTGGTGGGCATTTTCATGGTGGTTTGAGCGGAAGTGATAACATATTTGTTTGCTTCACCTGTTCACCTGGGTTTTTTTGGGCTTTGACAGAGAGGGGGTGAACACTTTCTGTTGACTGCTAACGCACTTATTTTGACTCACAAAGTAACTTTACATTTGGTAACTGCAGTGCTAGTTGTATTTTACGTGTGGAGGAATAAATCAATCGCGGTACAATCTCGAGCGCGTCACAGTGTGTTTATGCATCTCTCAGTGTTTAGTCCCTCGCAGCAGCACTTTGCTGGACTGCTTACAGCAGCAACAAACAGGTTGCAATATCCTCATGTCAGGCCATCTATCATTCACAAGAGGCTGGAGGCTGGAGGCTGGATGGCACTCAATGCTACATGCAACTAGTCCCTTTGATTCTATTTAAATATGTATGAGAAATACACGACTTGTACGTTTGACCTGGTAATTCAGAGTTTGGGTTGAGCTAACATTTGATTTCCTTTACTGTATTGTAGGTTTAGGATCTTGTGATGCCCCTTTGGTGTCATTTCAGTGTTTTTGCAGCTTAAGAAGCCTCAGCACACCAGACCCAGGTGAGCTGAGTTACTCTAATTAGTAACCTTTAGACAGGAGGCACAAGTTAGAACACACCTCCACAATGTAGACACCAAAAACACTCAAATGACACCAAAGGGGCATCACAGACCTGTATTAATCCTATTGTTTGTTAGCTACATTTCTTGTTCTAAAGGAGGGCTTTTTGAAGTGTGTGTGTGTGTGTGTGTGTGTGTGTGTGTGTGTGTGTGTGTGTGTGTGTGTGTGTGTGTGTGTGTGTGTGTGTGTGTGTGTGTGTGTGTGTGTGCATGCGTGCGTGCGTGCGTGCGTGCGTCCGTGTGTCCGTGTGTTGTAATCAATAGTGAAGTACTCAGAGTTTTGTCATTTTTTACCGTCCTGCTGATGTCAATAGTTCAGAAAAGACAATGGTTCAAGGTTTCCTGGCTGTGTGTGTGTGTGTGTGTGTGTGTGTGTGTGTGTGTGTGTGTGTGTGTGTGTGTGTGTGTGTGTGTGTGTTGCTGAGTGAGGATCATGCAGCTGTTTTGGTTTGGAGTTGAGAGTTCAGTTTAAGTGCAGTGAAAACCACTGAGGCCAAGAGGAGTTCACTGTGACCTGTGTGTGTGCGTTTTCGTGTGTGTGTGTGTGTGTGTGTGAGAGGGAGAGAGAGAGAGAGAAGAAAGACAATGATAGAATCAGATCCAACAATGTTTGTGACTAAGTATCACTTTATTCGTGATGTGTAATCAGGTTTTATACATTCTTTCCCTCTGTTGGTAACCTTTTGACAACTCTCGTGAATTAAGCATGCATAGAAAATGAAACTTTGTGGTTTTAGAGGCAGTTATTTCTCACCAGCTGTTTGCATTCAAATGTATTCATTCATTGTAAATGAGTGCCGCCCCTCAATACACTATCGAGTTTAAATAAGGGTTAAATGAAAATGTCCAATGTGAGTGATCTGATCACAAGTGGACAGCTCTAAGTACAGGTGAAAACGCTCTCAGGATGCATTGAGGACGCTTTGATATTCGATCACTACAACTACAGTACATTCAGAGGTGGTCTGGGCAATACATGGCCAAATTCTTCTAGCTGTGTCTATGGGTACACAATAAGGACTGCCTACTCAACTGTGAGCAGAACTAAGTTTTTTTTTTGGATGTGATAATCATACGGTCAGTGATGTGTCGCTGTTTTTGTTCCAGCTGTATGGCTGTGCGCCGCCGGTATGCAATAACCTTATTTTTACATAAAACGTTGCAGAATTCACCATTATTTACAATACTACTACAGACATTCCTGCTCTTACGTCGTCTCCTTTTGTTATTTATTAGTCTCGCGTTGCCAGACCTATCCCCAAAGCGCTGTGTACATGTAAGCCGCAGAGCCCAGTTTAATTTCCTATACATTCTTCACAATAAAAGTCCCTGGTTATTTAGTTATTTAAATGCTTTTATTTTGAAGCAGCAAAATTAGGAAATGTTGGGTCTTCATCAGCAGTAACTTAACACAAACATGAAACGTAAAATAATGCAGATATAATACAGGAACTTAACCTCAAACCACAGAGATTCAGTTAGAAGTATAAATGTACTGTACTATAAATGTACTGAAAACTAAACACACAGAGACTTTTAAAAACATCTTTTTCTGCTGCACAGGTCCCGCTGCCCATCAGTAGACGGTACTGTATTTTTTTTTTTTTTATTAAACCATGTAAACCTATTCTGGTACAACCTCTAAATACAATTATGAACCTGAAAAGTGAGCATATTATGAGCTCTTTAAAAGAAAGTAAAACTAAACAAAAAACTATCACTGCACAAACATCACACCCACACACAACGCACACAGTTATATTATTACAAAATATTGTTGACAGAGGAACTTTTCCAATTCGCACATTGCATAGCATGCTAGTGGCCTGATAAGAAAAGTGTGTTGATATGCATCCATGTTGCTGAACCACTGAGTCACTGTACTATCACAGGAAAGTGATTCAACTCTATACGTCTTTTTATCATCTACCTTCATTAATGAAAGCTATCTCATATATCAGTCACTGCACATATATGCACAGCTATAAGCTGAATCTCCCCACCTTTATTTACCGTAGATACTGAATGTGTCAGCACACTATGAGTTACTATCAACAAACTAATATTAAGTAGATTGATGTTCATAATATGTGTAGCAAATACAATGCTACTTTGTAAATTATCACCAAGCCTTGTGTGTAATCACCTTCAGTGCCTACACTTATCTTGATGTACACAGATATCTGTATGCACACTGAGGTGGGGAAACATCATAAGAAAGAATGTTCCTGTTTCTCCTGCATGTAAAGTTCTTTAATAAATGTATATTTTACTTCTCTGATGGATGCAAAGATAAGAAAATCAAGAATATTCTGCCACTTTCAGAGCCAGTGTGTAAACATAAGTCCTTACACTGTTTATAGTGTTTACATTGCAACTTCTTTCAATGCCTATATTCAATTGACACTTCAGCCCCTTTCAGTTCTTCAACTGCAACAGACACTTCAGCTTCTTTAAATGTTCACACTTCAGCTGGCATTTTCACTCTTTCTTAGTGCTTCAACTTAAACTGGCACCATAATTCCTTTAAATCAGGGGTATCAAACATGCGTCCTGTGGGCCAGAACCTGCCCGCCAAAAAAAAAGGTCCAATAAGGCCCACTGGATGACTTTGCAAAGTGTGAAAATTGCAGAGAAGTAATTCATTCCAATTCCAAATTAGAATTTAAATTTTTTGTCCACAACACATCTGCATGCAGCTCAAGTTTTCTGTCCACCTAGAGGCCCAATGTAGTATAGAGGCGCTGATCTTCTCCAAAACAGACACACAGACACAGAGTGAATGGAAAATGGATTCAGTGTACTATATATTTTAAAATAGATTTCCATGCCGCCATGCATTTGGGCTAAACACGGTCTCTTGCAGCTATATGGACATGCAAAGAATTATTTGGGCTTTAACAGAACCACTTGCTTATCTCTAAGTGTGGACCATGCTCACTATTAGAGTACATGAAGCCTTTGTTCCTGCACGGATGCATTGTTTGTTTCTGTTATTAGGAATGGAGTTCAGGCAAGGACTACACACACACACACACACACACACACACACACACACACACTTCAAAAAGCCCTCCTTTAGAACAAGAAATGTAGCTAACAAACAATAGGATTAATAAAGGTCTGTGATGCCCCTTTTGTGTAATTTGAGTGTTTTTGGTGTCTACATTGTGGAGGTTTTATATTCTGGCATTTGTCTTTAATAAACCGGTAACACTTTATAATAATGGAACATGAATTATCATAAATACATGCATGACATGAGATACTATTAATCCTTGTACATTACTGATAGTTCATGAAGTACTACATGAATGAATTCATGCTTTTTCATGCATAAGTCATGATAATTGATGTACTGTCACAGATAGATACTTTATTCATCCCGAGGGAAATTTTAGGCATCCAGTAGCTTAGACAACCATAACACAACAAACATATACACACATATATCTCACATACATAAAAGTCACTCATAGAAAATTAAAGAGTTATGAAAATCACTCACAGAAGTTAAAGGTGCTAAGGTAGACTGTGTGCAATGGTGTTAGTGCAAAAGAGAACAGTGCAGTGATTGAACAGTGCAATAGCTTATTATTAAATATTAACTATGACTATGAAAAGACAAGAAAGTAAACCTAATAGAATTAGAATTGCTTGACAGAAAATAAATTATATACGTTAAGAACAATATATAACAGGGAATAAGTTATAAGATGTATATGTTATGATGTTAGTCCAGATTGTGTAGGAGGGCTTGTATAGCCTATAAGACAGTCAGGTGTACAGCAGACAGAAATATAATGGTGGGTAGGTGCTGAGAGATACAGCCTCCCCCTTTGTGTGGTATTGAAGAGTTGAATGGCCCTGGGGACAAAGGACCTCCTTAACCTAAGTCTGTTGAGCATGACAGTGACAGAAGTCTGCCACTGAACATGCTCCTCTGTTTAAAGAAGGTGCTGTGTAGTGGGTGGCGGTCATTGTCCATGATCGCCAGCATCCTACTCATGGTCCGTTTCTCTGCAGTTGTTGTGAGTGACTCCAGCTCAATGCCAACAACAGAACCAGCTTTCCTTACCAGCCTGTTCAGTCGCCCAGCGTCTCTCTTCTTAATGCTGCCTCCCCATTACACCACAGCATAAACTAATAAACTGTCATTAACTCAAAAAGGACAAAGAACCAAGGCAGAGAAAGTGTGTAGCAGTGTACTGTGTTTGTGTATCCAAAGAGAGATAACGAGTGTGTGAATGTGGGTGTGCAGAGAAAGATAGAGACATTGTATGGAAAAGTAAAGTGTGTGTTGGTGTGTATGTAGGGTGAAAGAACAACCAGGGCATGTGAAGAGATAGCAAGTATAAGGTATGTTACAGTAAAATATAGACCATACAAAAGTCAGATATTTGGCAAAAAATGTAAATCCTTTTTTAACCTGTGCTGGATTTTCAAAGGCACAAGAAAATTCTTTACCAGAAAAGATGTGATGTAATATGACTATTATAACAGACAGACAACTACACCAATTTGAATGAGCACAAAGACTGATCGGTACCAGGCCACTCAGCAGAACTGCAACCCCTGCTGTGTTTGCTTCCTATATTCTTTTTTGACTTACGGACATGCAGTTTTTGGCAGACTTGAGTACGGAGAAGCACTCCAACCTACACCTCAGAGCTAAAAAAACAGCAATTGTATTAGTTAAAGCATTTTTTCAGCTTTTCAAACAGCCATGTACATAGGCCAGATCAATGGCTACATGCTGATGAGGAGAGAAACAGACTCTGTGATGTTGAATAAGCATGCACCACTGTTGGAAATGTTTGAATATAGGCCCAAAATGACAGAAAGGACACCTAAAGTCAGCTGCTATCCTGCCTTGTTTAATGCAACCAGGACATTATACAAATACAGTATACGTTCAGTGGCATTCAGTAAAAAGACACTGTTCCCATATGGCAAAGAGAATAATTGGCCCGCCTTTTCCATTTGCCTGTGTGGCTACATAGACATATGCATGTAGTCTATGTACATAACCAAATTTGCCAAATGTGAATAGATCACCATGAATAAAGTACACCGTATCCCTGTGTTCAGTTATCTCTTGGTATCTATCAAATATGTACTGTGTCTTCTTCCTTCCTTTAAAGCAAGGGTGTGGAAAATGAAAAATCACATCAAATGCCAGACATGTTTAGTTTATTGACATGCTTTTATTGAGAAAAGTCAAATATCTTTGACTGTATTACTGCATGTCACTTTCTTCGACACTTTTGCCGCTTTTTTCGACTTTCGAATTTGTCGCATTTTTGTTTACACAAAGCCCTACAAAAGTCAGCAACAAAGATAACATTTTTAAAAGTAGGCCGTTTGAAAGACCCTTCCCTATCTTTTTGGGTTTTGCGCACAACTAGATTCACATTATTATGAACCTAAATTGATATACGGGCCGGATTAAAACCTTCAACTGGCCGGGTTCGGCCCGCGGGCCTTGGGTTTGACACATGTGCTTTAAAGCAGGGGTCTTCAACGTTTTTTAGGCCAGGGACCCATTGAGACCAAGAAGGGACCCCCTACTGCATATATTGTATACAAATGAGTTGCATATTAAAGGTGCCGTAGGTAGGATTGCGAAAATCCTGGACTTAGCCAAAAAATGAAAACATCGACAACTTCTCAGTCCCTCCCCCCTTTCCGCTAAAGCCCAAAGAGGTCTCCTAAGCCCCTCCCCCCACAAGGGAGAATGAATGCGTGTGCATGAGCAGTGAGAGACACCCACTGGCCCTGATTGGTGCATCTGAACAGGGAGCGGTGGATTTTTGCAAATCACACTACAGGCTGTAGGTGGTGCCAGAGGAGCCGGATTTTTCTTTTTAAATTACCTGCTTAATGTAGTTCTACTCGAACATAGGGTCAGTTTCAGCAAATATGACAGAAAGTTAGTTTTATAAGTCTTACCTACTGTACCTTTAAACCAGGCCGAATGGATGAAAATAAATAGTCATTATTTATACATCATGTTTTAACATTAAACCTACACGTGGAAGGCACAGTGAATCTTTAAGCTTAACTGCACGGCTACCATAGTGGCTAGCTTACCCACAGTAAACTTATCTTCAGTATGTAAATATATATTTTTTAACAAATAGGCCAATTGAGATGAAAAAAGAAACTTTCAAAGAAGCCTCTGTTGAAGATAATGCTTTAAAGATAATGCTTTAAACTTTAAAGTATCAACAGGCTTTCTGTTGCTAATAAATACATACCAAATGAGGAATTTGCTTTTACTTTTGCTCTTTTCCATAGATTTTCACGCAATACAAAATATGGTTGTACAGCTCATGGCCTCAATTTCAGGTTCAGAATATACGGAGGCCATGTGTCAAGGTTACTACAGGACAATGAGATGTGCTGCAGCACATGTGCTGTACTCGTCACTACTCTGTTTACTTTCCAATCAAAACACTGATTACACACACACACACACACACACACACACACACACACACACACCAGCCCGCCAACATCACCGTCAGCACTAGTGTACACCGCCAACACACACTATGCAGGACCGCACACGTACATACACACTATGGGGAGATACACACAGCACACACAGCGCCACTCGACTATCAACAGGAAACATCTTTTGCAGAACAGGAAGTGCTACTCTCTTATTGGTTGGGTGTGATTCTGTGAGAACTGTGTCCCAGCCAATCAGGGAGCTCTTATTTTAGGGGTAGGTATAAAAGGAGAGGGGCTGCTATGCTGATGGTCAGACTGAGGGTGACATGTCAGTGTGTGTGTGTGTGTGTGTGTGTGTGTGTGTGTGTGTGTGTGTGTGTGTGTGTGTGTATGTGTGTGCGTGCGTGCTTTAATGTGAAGGCCTCTAACACAAGCCATCCCCACAGCTAACTTTCATTTGGATTTATGTTGTAATGTGATTCTCTTGCTCCACTGTATATGAGTCAACAGCATAGCAGTGCAGCTCATGATCAAACTCCAGACTTACTCATGTTGACTGTACATTTGATCTTAGGCTTAGGCTTTGCACGCATATTTTAGATGTATCTTGTGATTGCTTAAAGGAACAAATGCATACTGTGTGTACAAATGTAATTTATTGTAATGTATTCAGTTCAGACTGGTGACCGCAAATTTAATCTCCTAATCTTCAGGTGGAGAAAGTGAAAGAGCAGTTGTTGGCAAAAGGCCATTTCTACATCCATTTATGACTAACTCTGGGACATGCGCCAGGTTTCACAATGATTTAGAGATTTATAAAACAGAACTGTGCATAAAATATGTGCAGCTTTATTTAAAAGGAAAGGGCTGTTTTAAATGGAAAGTGCTTTTATTTTTGTATGATGCAGCCTAATGTTTATTCTCTGTAACCCTGTCTGAATCATGATACATTTGATGCCATAACTCCTTTGTGGATTGGCCTGCTTAGGAACTGCTGACTGCTGAAATTTAGATATTTGAGATCGTCAATGAATGTCCATTGTCCCTGTTAAAAAAACAACAACAACAAAAAAACTGGTAAATAAATGCATAAATCTGACAGAAATAATGCTTCACAGGTGAAGTAGAAATGGTTTCAGTTATTATCTATAATTTGAGTATATTGAGTCTTTACATTACATTAGTGAGATGTCCATCATTCAGTTGTTCTTTACCAAAAACTTGTTTCAAATTGGTGTGTTCAATTTCTGTTATGTTCCATTTAACATAAATACATTTTACAAAGTTTTTTTTACATAGATTTAAATATGTTTTTAATTTTACTTAAAGCACACAATGACCACTTATAATCACATTAAAAATGCCTTATAGCAGTGATTATTATGCATTATAAAACCATTATAACGTATTCAAATTTTATTTTATTTTATTATAATACTTGACCTGGTAAGTCATTATAAAATGGTGTATAATGTACAGCATTATGATTATTCATGAGTGCTTATAACTTATACTTAAAGAAATAGTCCCTAGAAAAACTGTTGAGAAATGTAAATACTGTGAGAAAGTACAGAATTTCATTCACCTATATTGTATTAAGGTGAAGGCAGAAATCACATATTATAGGCGAATAAAACCCAAATTAATTTATAGTTATATTATTACAGCTACTACTAGAGGTATGTTTAGTTTCAGTGAAATTACCCTTTCATAACTTCATGATGTAATGGTTTTGAGGATACAGTGTCTGGGACATAATATGGGTTATGAACAAAATCATTGTTGACTCTCCTTTCTAGAAACATGACAGCAGAGTTTGTTAAGACAACTTTTAATGATGTGTGTTTACATTCAGCGCCAAAGCAGGAAGTAAGGCGCAGTCAGGGAGTGGAGGTCAGGGTGTTGGATGGGCAGAACTGTCCCAAGGGGTGTGCGCATGGTGAGATCACATAGTGCCTCATGCCTCCAGGGGCCTCGTCAATGTAGTATTTTTCCATTGAATCTGCTTTTGAACCAACATAGACTACTCAAAGCCTGAATTTGATGCCTTAAACCTTATTATGTATGATCACGGTTGCATAAACATATTTCTATTAATTGTTTTCAATATATATACAGTATTTCATTATAAGTGTCTCCTGAGTTAAGATCGTCCTGCAACGTTGAACTGAAGATAGAACTAATTCAAGTAAGAGGGAAAAACATACACACATATTTACATACATACATACATACATACATACATACATACATAAATACATACATACATACATACATATCAATTGTACAATTGTCAAATATCAAGATAATGGTTGGTGGGTTGACATAATGTTATACATATACATAAACTGTTTTGGCTAAGTGCAACGCTGCCATTGGAGCTGCACAGTGCATGTTTGCAAGCCTGAAAAAGAGTTTATTGTATGTTGTCAGTGTCATTTATTTTGTGCATAGCCCTTTTATATAGCATTTTAAAGGCTCCGAAAACATATTTTCTCAATCAGCTTCTTATCTTATAGTTATATAAAATACTTTTTCCAAACCAAGTTTTCTGAGGCTTCAGTAATTTCATAAAATGACTTCAAAGCTCACCAGTACATTGGTGAACTATACTGGAAAGCTTCTCTTATTCCCATCTGCCCTGTTGTCATAGTGAAACTATGTATGCAGCACATATTTTGGATGTAATCTATGAGTCTATGCAGCAGAAATTCATGAAACTGCTCTCTATCAGCTTGCATGACACATATCAGTGTGAGCTGATGAAACCACAAATTCACTGTGTGTTACTGTATGTGTGTTCAGAAGATTCAACTAACTTTGCACACACACACACACACACACACACACACACACACACACAGACTTACAGACCTCATCTCTTTACATTCCTCATCCATTTCAGATGAATGTTTCATCAAACTAGCAGATGTAATTTTACTGATATAACTTTAGTCCTTTAGTGTCATCCGTCATGTTCGTGTGTTTTACTTTATCGTCTCCGCTGACTGAAAATATCCCTGTCTGAGATAAATGAACTGCTCTGATGAGAGGTAGAAGCTGAGGTGAAAAGGCCAGCGGTGTGTATATAATGTCAGACAAGCCTGACTGGGAATAGTGTGGTATTGGTCCTAAATCTAACTCCATATGGAGAGTCACACTACACATTACTTAGTCACTCATGTGACATGTGGGAGCCGGTTCATAAGATCAAAATCTACACAATGATGATTTTCAAAAATCCTATCACAGGACTGTACAACATAGGGACGTACATAGTCTCAGTGACATCACACAAGTTTCTGAAGAGACTAAATGAAGCTCAAAGTTGGCGACTCCAGGTGGCTCTGGCCTCAGCCTGACGTCAGCTAACTATTCATAAAAAAAAAAAATGTTATAGTGTCAAATCACAACAGGAGTTATCTCAGGACACTTTACAGATAGAGTAGGTCTAGACCACACTCTTTAATTTACAAAGACCCAACAATTCCCCCCAAGAGCAAGCATTTGATGCAACAGTGGCGAGGAGAAACTTCCTTTAAACAGACAGACCCAGGCTCTTGGTGGGATAATAGAACTATGACTAGAAATAATAGTAGTAGCAGTGCAGGGCGTAGCAGAGCATCAAGCAGGACCACGGAAGCAGCTGCTCGATTTAGGTGCCACCCCAATCCAAGGAAATCTGCGAGGCGAGGGACATGAATGCACACAGATGGAAAGAGATAGGGGCTCAATGTGTCAAAGGAAGTCCCCCGGCAGTCTAAAACTATAGTAGCATAACTAAGAGCTGGTCCAAGGCAAACCTGAGCCAGCCTACAAAGGGTTAGTAGATGAATCCGACAATTTACGCGTAATCCAAATATGGGCAAAGAGGTGGAGCATGGATGGAGCTAAGGCGGGCTGAATGAAGGCTACAGTTTATGCTTGTGACGGCATAGAAAATATCTGGTTTGGACCGAAGTAAAATATAACTATAACATTTCAGTAACAAACATCCGATCACTATGGTCAGAATTCCATTGCATGTGCCAATAATGTTGAGCTGAAGTTACACTCTTGAAACCTGATAAACCATTCAGTCGGTTTAATCAGTTTATTTTCACATTCTGAATCTTCAATTTGCAATGACGAAATCTTCTGATTTACACCTCAGACTGAATAGAATTGAGTGAAACAATAACCCCCCCCCCCCCACCAAAGTGAACCACAGACAACTACTTTATTTCCATTAGCTTTTTTTTGTAGCCTGTTTCTGAACCTCTCTGTGAATACTATACTGTACTTATCTCAGGCTTGTGGATCCACTCTGTCAAACCATATACAGTAAATCTTACATTGTGAGAGATATATTTTTCCCACACATCCCCTCTTCTTCTGCTTGTGCATGTGTGTTTCTCTTTACTTTTGAATGTGTATTTTCAAATGTGTTTTTGTGTGTGGTCGTCTAATGTTGGCTGGTCTGATGTAATCTCACAATACAATGAGAGCTGATGGGATGGGATGAATTCCAGCCATGCTTGGCTGTGTTTCAGAAGTGTTAAAAGCTGCAGGCGTCACAGTGGAGTGTTGCTCCATGCACATCTCTCATCAGCCAACCCCACTGTGATTACTCGTCTACTGCCAGTGGCTGATGCTCAGAAATCACTGCATGTCCCAGGCAAACACAATTATAGAAGGGGGGAAATCCAGAAACTCTGGTGCCAGCTGTGTGTGTGTGTGTGTGTGTGTGTGTGTGTCAGAGTGTTTGCCTACACTATATGTGTCAGGGTGTGTGTGTGAGGTCATTTTATTACATACTTTCAGTGCCAGCCTGCCTCCCATCTCTGCCATCCAAGTCCTAAGTTTGAAAAAGTACCTGTAGATGCTGCCAGGAGTACCAGGGATAGATTAACAGAGTTAAAGAGAGCTGTGACGCACATGTGATGAAAGCTCAAAACACACACACACACACACACACACACACACACACACTGCAGGGAAAGGGCTCTCACTATGTTCCCAGTGTCAGGTAGGTTGCCAAGTAGACAAAAAGTCAAACAATGCAAGAAAAGCAATCACAATGTGCGTGCAAGCTCATGTTCATGTGTATGTTAATGTGCATGTGTGTGTGTGTGTGTGTGTGTGTGTGTGTGTGAGCGTGCGTGTGTGCGTGTACATGGTTGTTGTTTGCATCCCAAGAAAGTAATTAAGCATTTTCCCTGGAGAGAGACAAGGAGGAACAAGAGGAGCGATAAAGAGGATAGGACAGGAAGAGAGGAAGTAAAAGGGTAGTTAGGAGAGCAGAGGAGTCTCCCCGAGCCAAAACAGAGATAAAGCTATCCAATGGGAGTGTTTAAAAAGAGGGGCTCAGTCTTGGCTTTGGCCTAATTTGCGTAATTAGACAGTGTTTATTTTATCAAGTGTGTTGAAGCCTAGAGTGTTTCGCTCTGTCCTGTTAGTTTGGCTTTTGTTTTTACAGATGACTGATGGCTTATGGGTGGAGACCTTTGCAGGATTTTTTTTCCATGTTTGTTACAGCCTGGACCAAGGCTGTTGTCTGTCTAAAGCAGAGCTGGTGTTTGGAAAATGGAATTCTCTGTGGGAGTGCCCTTCTCTCTTTATCTACTATCCTTGTTTTTTTACATTTGGAAATACTCTATACTATTTGCTATAACATTTATTTATTTATTTTTTGGCCATAATTAATAGCAGTAACAAATGACATTGCAGTCACCCACTTAAACAGCTGAGATGTTGGAACACAGTGCCATCCGTAGTGTAAAAAGGCTTGCTTTCTCAATTTTCACTGGGCCCTGTTCCCAACATTAACAGTGTTTTGTAATTTTAGTATAATGTTTCAGTTTATTCGATAAACTATCATTTGATGTCCATACAATGATATAGGCCTGTTTAGTTGGTTTATTGGGTTCAAAATATTTGTGTTCTGGTTCTGCCTGTGATGTGGGGGGTGATCATGAAGCGCATGCAGGTTTGCCTAATTAGTTAGGTAACAGTAGTCTATATCAATGACGATTCATTTAGGGGATTGTTCAGGTGCCGCCGGAACATCTTTCTTTGTGCTGGCGTTCTAAACTCCGGTGGATTTTTGAGGACTATGGTTAACTGCTCCTCAGATCTCTGCAGGGTAAATCCAGACAACTAGTTAGACTATCTGTCCAATCTGAGTTTTCTGTTGCATGACTAAAACAACTTTTGAACGTACACATGTTCCACCAAAACAACTTCCTTCCCGAGGCTATTTTGCAGAGGCGCTGTTATTCTGTCCGGCGCTAAGCAAAAAGCTAATTAGCTTATAACGCTAGTCGTGGGGGCAGAGGGTAAAGTAAAAAGTAATCGCTATTTCTATACCACTAACAAGGCTCAAATTAGCACCACACTTCCACGGTAGCATAATGAGGGTCCCTACATGTAAACCGAAGCATTGAGAACTTTGTAAGTGTACAGACAGTTTATTTAAAAGATAGTTTAGAAAGACAGTACCGTTCACGTATACAGGCGGGCGCCATCTTGGGAAAGCAGTCAGGACCAGTCGAACGACGAAGGCCGTGCAACCAGAAACCAGTAACATAGCTCAAGCGCGGTGTCTGTCGTTCCACTGGTCGTGATTGCTTTCCCAAGATGGGGATGATAAGCTAATTAGCGGTTTGCGATGAAACCGGTCACGTTCAATAAGCATGAAAACAGATCCCAGAGAGCGGTCGACTCGGTACACATTATGTAATTAACCCCTAGGTTCATTTTGCGCCGGATTTGTCCTTTAAAATAAAAAATAAATAAAAATTAAAAATGGTACGTAACATGGAAACTTACCTCAGACATGGCTAAACCATACAAACAATCAGACTAACAGACAAATAACAAAACAAAAGCAAACAGAAAGGGGGGTAAACAAAACAAACATAAATCTGCATATTGTATTTTACAACTACAATAACAGTGAGATATTACATGTGGACTTTACTCTTTGGGGATCACTTGGATTCCAAAGTTGCAAAACCTTTTAATATGATATAGTCCTCTCCAAAAAAAATAGGGCTCCATACAGGAAGAAAAAAAAACATTCATGTCTCCTTGGAGAACATGTGTGAGCCTTTCCAATGGGAGAAGTTGTGAGACGTTATCCAGCCAATTTGAAACAGATGGTTTGACATTGTACTAGCGCTGTAGGATTGATAAGCGTGCACAACACCATAAAAGACTAAGGATAATTTTATATCTTTTCAGTTGAGGTGAGGCAGCATGTAGGCCTAAAATACATTGTAGGGGTTTAAGCTCAATAGGAGAATGTATTATGGATGATACTTGGTTCCCAATTTCAACCCCATATTCATGAATTTCTGGACAGAGCCACATCAAATGTATATAGGTACCTACATGCTACTTACACCTTACGCATACACCAGAACACTCTTTACCACATTTGCTCCTAAGATATGGAGTAGATTGTAATTTATGTATTATCTTAAACTGAATTTGCTGGGATTTGTAACTCATTGTAATTCCACGGTTTCAATATGTGTCCCTTTGTTTGAGTATGTTTTTTTGGTGTGTGTGTGGTTATAAATACCACAGTTTTTGCCCTTCTCAAGCTTCCTGTGCGGCCCTGTGTAAAAGTTTCCAGCGCCTCACCACCTCATCCACCTTTGCATGAGGTGGTGGCGTGACACATAGACATCACTATAAAGAAGTCTGACAGGTAAAGGAACAGGAGCAGTGAGAAGATCAGACATACATACAAACCACCAGGTTTCAGGGGGACCAGCGCTTCTGATTGCATTCAGCCATCTTCGTGAATTTGGTACACATGTCTCTAAAGCCCAATTTGCCTGGGATTAGTATCACCTGGTAACTTCTAGTCATTTGTAATAATTACGGAGGTTGTCTGTGATCTTAATCCCGTGCGAATCGGCCATGTCTGTAAATTGTAAAGTAAAATTTATCTAAGTAGTAAAATGCCGGTTTTTAAATTAAGTTTTACATTGAATAAGGCATTATTTTATCAGTTCATTTTGTAATGTGTAGGTAGATCTTCTAAAATACATGTTGTTATTTGATGTTATGTTATGAAATAAACAATACCTATACAAGTAATTATGTCTGCCATTGATTTGCCCTCCTATGGACAAAAAAGAAGATATTCCAATATATTCAAACCTATGTGTTGTGTCCCAACCGGCAATGCAGACGCCCGCCCACCAAGAGCCTGGGTCTGTCCGAGGTTTCTGTCTAAAAGGAAGTTTTTCCTCACAACTGTTGCACTAAATGCTCGCTCTTGGGGGAATTGTTGGAATTGTTGGGTCTTTGTGAATTATAGAGTGTGGTCTAGACCTACTCTATCTGTAGGGTGTCTTGAAATAACTCTTGTTATGGTTTGATACTATAAATTAAACTGAATTGAAATTGAATATAATTGTTGTTTTAGAAGCAATGTTCAAACGTCATTATGGGCCAATTGTGACAGCCCTACTTCTGACCATAACAACTTAAAAGTCCAAAAGGTTAACAGATGGGAGCTGGTATAGGCTGCAGCCTATAACCAGTCTGATCATCTGACTGCTTGTGTTCATTGATTTGTTGGACTCTGATGTAGAGACGTTACCGTGCTAATTCTAGGGCTGGGACGACATGCTTTTGTCCCGATTTGATTCTTTCACGATAGGTGCTGATTTGATTGGAATTGCGATTTTTATTTATTGCGATTCTAAAAGTGTTGCAATTCGATAGTTTTGAGTATTGCGATTCTTCTTGTCCTTCTTTAACAAAAACAAAAGTGGATTGATACATTTCTAGAGACAATATATCATGAGACATTTCTAAAAAACGAATTGTTTTCTAAAAATAATGCACAGCACATGTAAGTCAGTCTGACATTTATTTTATTTGTAAAGAACATGGATTGCATGCAATGCATTTTCTGCTTTTGCTCTTTTGATGGAAAACGGATATGATGTAGTCGCCGTCGGCGGTACAATATAACAGAAAATATTTTGTTGAATCATTGGAAAAAAATATCAGTTATAGGGGAAAGAATCAGATTTTAAAAATCGCACAAAAAAAATCATGATACATACAGTTTTCTTTCCCACCCCTATAGCTAATGCCCAAGATGTGATAGAGCCGGATCATCCTTTAATCCTGCCTCATTTTGAAGTAATCAACATTTTTGTTTCATGTATTATACAACAGTCATTCAACCTACTGTATGTACACACAAGTGATCAAAGTTCTTGGTTTCTGGTAGAAAGTAAAAACTAGTTTTTTTTAAATTGCTTTCTTCAGCCGTGGGGGAGCATGCATTAAAATGTTTTACCCCCATCAGTGTAGTTCCCAGTAGTTTATAATTGAAGCTTTTCCGTGACTGCTCACAAAAAAAAAAACCACCTTTCTCGGTCATGGTTTCAATTTCAGTGTGTGAGTGATCCTAAAATATACGCACTTCCCTTTTCAGCGTCTTTGATATTTTGATAGGCCCAATCCAATTTTCAGCGTCTTTGATATTTTGATAGGCCCAATCCAAAACAGTGGACAGAGAGGGCGATAAAAGCATGTGAAACTAAAATCAGTCTCCATTTTGAGCTTAAGGACATGCTAAAGATAACGTGGTTTTTTTTCTTATGAAAACATACATGCATATATACTCACGTACTGTGTAGTCCATCCAGCACTCCTAAAATGGACCCTTATCCTGGTTTTTCAATCATGTTTTGGGCTTGAATCTTGCCAAACTGCTCTGTATAAAACTCAGTTACTCAGTTATATGGGCACACAGGGAGATGTTCTTGTGTGTATGGCAGGGGACCAGCAGTGTGTCGGGAGTTGCAGAATGTGTGTCAGCTGAGTGGAAAGCAGAAATTAACAGGTGTCTGTTTGACGCGTTATAGAGCTCCACCTGGCCAGCAGGAATTTTAACTGGTTGACTGAATCATCCTTACTGACCTACCTGTCCTCCCTTTGTGGTCCTGACACATGTACACTGCAGTCACATAGCAGTGTGTATGTCTGTTCCTGTGGGAAACATTTACGTCATCAGAATGACATTTTTGCTGAGTGAGGTCATTTTACTCGTGGTGCTGATGTGGGAAATGGATTATGTTTTAAGATACAAGGTCTAGTTTTTGGCAAAAATTTCAGGTTCATTAGGTACCCTTGTTAACACTGTCCCCTTAAAGTTAACAAATACAAATCATTGTTTTTGTAGGAACATGCACCATGGATATATTTAATTTAGCAGAGCACATTCTTAAACACAGCAGCAGAACGGTGTATGTGTGAGTGGCTCAAAATAAGCTACAGTGCATGTGTTCATGGTAATGACAGGACATGTCACCCAGTGCCACAGTGTGGCCCAGTAACTGAGTTTTTGGCATAGCTCTAGGAATGGCATTGTCAGTTGGTCATTCTGCCAAATCGGACAATTTGTCTTAAAGGTTAACCACAGTTTTTTTCAACCTGGACCCTTTTTTCCTATGTTTTTGTGTCTAAGTTACTGATGGGAACAATAATCTTTGACGTTGGTCCATCGAGATCGCTGCCAGATCACGATCTCGTTTAATACTTGACTGGACTATTCACGTTCACAAAAATGCTTGTTTTGCTACTGACAGGCTCAGATTAATATTCTAAGTGTCTGACAGCATTATATAAAGGATTTCTAAGGAGGTCGACCTTTCTGTTAAACATAAAAACATCCGCAAAATTGCATTTGCTAAAGCCACCAGACTCCATGTAAATAAACAGTAATTTTAGCATCGTAAAATACACAATGTAAAGCCATTTTGGGTCATCTTTCCACTTTTCCAACCATCGCAACTCTACTTTTGGTTGAAATAAACACATAGTTTACTGTTTATATGTGAAAATTTGTTGGCTCTCCACATGCTAAAAGTAATGCTTTTTTAAATGGAGTCTGGTGGGTTTAGCGCTAGCAACTTCAGAGCTGTTTCTGGTTCAACACAAAGGTCTTAAAGACTTCTGACTGGCTAGTAGTCCTTACCTAGCTACTGTGCATCTGCGACTCCCAACAAAGATGAAACAGAATTGCGATCCCTCACTCTGTAGCTAAAACAGAGAGCTCAACACACAGGTTGAAAGGAGGAGCTGCAGTACAACAAAAATACGGTGTTTGTTGAAAATGAATTGGTACAACCTCTAAATACAATTGTGAACTTGAAGATGAGCATAATATGAGCATTTTAATTCATTAGTGTTTGGAGTCAGTTTGCAAGCATTCATCTTTTTATCATATAGTTTTTGGACAACAATGGAGCTCTACAGAACAGAAGAATGAGATACAATACTTGTTAGTAGAATCAATTCACAGTTGGTTTGGGTCTGCACGTGGGATTTCTTGACAAGATAAGTATAGAATATTATCAGACCTATACTTTAAGGGACTATCTAAATTCCCCTCTCTTGAAATATTTATTGTGCAATTATATAGTATGTACTGTATATTACTCATGTAGATATCTAAACCTTTCAGTACTTTGTGTAAAGATGTACTTTGACAGTAGTTGTGTTTCCATTCACATATTTTTATACTTGAGTATTGCATTAGAAAAGCTGATTGGAAACGATAGAATTTGATAAAACTTCCTCAATTGTGCAAAAACGTTGAGGTGGTTTCTGACTTTTGTTAAAAAAAGTAAAAACGTGATATGGACCAATACTCGCGGACATGGAAGAACAATTAAAACTTGCCGAATTGAACCAAATTTCTGCAGACCCCTTTCCATTTTTCTCTTGTGTCATCTTTGTACCATTGGTACAAGGTGACTTGTTTTGTTCTCGGTTAGCAGTCTCTACTTCTACTCTATTTACTGGCGCATTACAGCCATGCGTAGCCTAAAGCGTTTGTTCCAAAGCAGTTGATCGAAACGCACCTAATTCCCTTTAAATTTGCTTGACAATTGAATGGAAACACAACAAGTGTGTGATGCCTTCTGTTCACAACCTTGTGGCAGTATACTCCATTAACAAATGTACACCTGGAGGCCTGCCAGCTCTTCTAGCAACAACCCCTGACGCCTTCTAAGCTCTATCACAGGCTGGATGCCATGGCGTGTCTGCAGGAGTGTGCAGAGGTAATGACACTCAATAAAATAGCTTTTGTGTCCAGCTCCTTGTGTGTGTGTGTGTGTGGGGGGTATTCTTTGGTATGTTCCAGGAGGCTTTATATGGCACCTGTTGGACTAGCAGGAGGTGGGAGGTGGGGAAAGTTCCGGGCTCTGTGTGGAACGTCTTATACGTCTTATAAAAAATAGACTTGTGAACAAAAGCAAAGTGTGTTTCCCACACAACAAAAAACACCACTGTCAAATCACAGCCCTGTCTGTATTCAATTATGAGTGCAAGTTGTATTTGCATGCTGACTCTATAAATAGCTGGCCAGTAGATGTAGTTTACCACAGCAGGCTGTTTTCATTCACTGTTCGTACTTATACCTACGAAACATAATGCACTATTTAATTTGTATATAACCCAAGGAATCGGGAGGCAGGACATGCAGGGCTGCCTCTAGGGAGGAAGTCAGACAACTTAGTATAAAGAGCAACAAAGAGGCCAGGGTGCATGAATGGGTCAAACTAACACAGGGCTTTGATCCAGCAGTCTGCTGGAAAAACAAAAGTCAAAAAACAAAAGTCGTACCTTAAGTAACTTAAAGCTTTAGTGCGTAACGTTTCGATATTAATCAACGTCCGTTACCTTCAAGCCATTGCCAAATGAGTTGTTACAAAGCTAATTAAGACTATCAGCTCCACACAACTCTCTCTGAATTTCTCAGTATGGCTATGTTCAGAAGATTGTGTCATCCGGTGACTGGAGTGAAGATAATGACCTCTTCCGCGGTCACGGAAGGCTTGTATCATGTGGACGCACCAACAGTTTTGTTGTCATTACTTAGAATTCCTCATGGGGGCGACAGAAACTACGCTCTATGGCTTTAAGTACTTAACTGTCACGTCTAGCTCCCGCTCATAAGGTCATGTTTTTGTTTCATATTTATTTCTGTATGTTTTGCCACTTCCTGTTTAATTTTTTACAATGCATTTTATTCATATAGCGCTTTTTTACAACACTCACTCAAGACACTTTAAAGGGTTTTTACAAAGAAATCCACATACTGAAAAATCCACACACTACAATCCACACACAAGCAGCTCTAAAAAGGTGGGTTTTGACATGTGATTTAAACATGGACCGATTGGTGCAGTCAGAGATGTGTTTGAGGAGAGAGTTTCAGAGGGAGGGGGCAGCTATAGAAATGGCTCTGTCACCGCAGGTCCGGCACTATGTCCTGAGTGGTGGAGACAGGAGGTTGGCATCGGATGGTGCGGAAGTTGCAGGAAGGAGCGTGCTGCTGGAGCAGGTTGGTGAGATAGGAGGGGGCCTGGTGGGCAGAGCATTTCCAGAAGTTGTTCTTTTTTATTAACCATTTGGTCCAAGTGTCTCAAAGAGAGAGGAGAATAAATATAAAACCCTCATGTACGTCTGAACATCTCGTCTTAGAGACCAGGAGAGCTCCTGTCAGCTCCCAGCAGGCACTTTGAGCATGACTGGCCGGCCAGATATCTAGTTACCCCCGCAAAGCTAGCTGACGTTAGCCTCACAGAGCTAACGTTATCCCCACAGAGCTAGCTGGCGTCAGGCCAGTTTATGTAGCTCCTATAATCCGAAGCAAATAGGGAGCAAATTTTTTATTTGCCATACATTTTCATAACACTGCCTATATTCAACATCTACACACTTAAGTTCTCGCCTAAAACATTCTCAGAAGTGAATTAAGTGATGAAGTAGCATATTGGAAATATTGGTCACTGGCCATTTGTGTTTGCCTGTGCTTTTGCTTGAATGCCAAAATGAATGCTGGGAATCCTGGGTCTTACAACCAAGGGGGTAAGCTTCGCTTCAGAACTCAAACCTCCTTTGGCGCCATTTTGATGCTACAAAGCGATCACCTCCCGTTAGCATTCAACTGACTAGCATTCATTTTGACGTCACTTGACAGCGAATAACTTTACATCTGAAGCGTTTAAAGACTATTTGTCCATTGTTTATTTCTAAAGAAACACGACAATGTATAAAAGGCTCCATTACCTTGTACCTCACGTTATGGCTCCGTAGCAGACGTTGTTGTAAAAATAGGCTAAAGATTGTGTCACACAGTAGGAATTACCATATAGTACAGGAGAAGCTCGCAAGCAGTTTTGACTTACATGAGCTGTTTAGGTTTAATAACTAATGTTAACTAGCATTTTAGTTAGCAATAATTAGCCTGTGCCCATGTTATCTCCTTACAGATACCTATGCTCTCCGTCTCTGCAAGATTGGAAATGATTGAGATTTCTCTTGGCACAGCTACCAGAAGAATTACAACTTTCAGAAACATTGCTCCTGTCACATTTACGTTGTCTCTCTCAGTTGGAGGCTGCGCAGTAAAGCTAGCGACCGTAAAAGTGCTTCTAATAGCCTTCACTGGTCTCCGTCCAGCGCAATGGGATTTGTTGGTCCATTCTTATATACTGTCTATGCTTACAACAGTTGCATCCTCCGATATTTTTAAAAGGAGGCCGATTTGTGGACCGCATTTGAAAGTGCCTTCGAAATTTAATTCAATGTGACAGCCTTGGTCGTGCCGGTGTGACTCCAACTGTCTAAGCCTCTGAAGGCTGCAGCCCCTGAATTGGGACATAGCTCCCGCCTTGTCGCCTTCAGTTCACTTCCTGGTCTTGGTCTGCCTTCTCGCCATGTTTGATTATTGCTCCTCCCCTAATGTGCTGCACCTGTGTCCAACTGTCTCCACCTGCCCCTTTTCTCAGTCCTGTGCCAGGTCGTCTTGTACCGCCCGTGTCAGTGTTCCAGCTAGTTTTCCCCGTGTGCTTCTAGTGAGTTTTTCCTACATGTCTGCCTTTTTTGGCACTTTCACCTGTGATTTTTGATAAGTTTGTGAATGAGGTTTGATAAGTTTGGACTTAGAGAACGAGTCGTGCATTTGTTAGTCCATTACCCTGTGTGAGCTTTCTGTCATTCACTAACACCATGTATGTAAGTTACGTAACACTTTATTGTAACCCAAACCACAATCTTTTTCCTAAACATAGCAAAGTAGTTTTGAAGGAACTGTAAGGCGATGGGAATGGTTCAGGTGGAGTGAGGGTGTGGTGAGCAAACAAACAGTCTCAGTCAGAAGACATCAGGTGATATGGACTGATGAATGTGAAGCAGGGAGAAGGCAGGGCTTGATGCAGCACCAGTGGTATTTTATTATATAATTCAGGGTGAATTGGATTCGTTGCATTGTCTGTGTGCTGCAGAATGGGATAACAAAAACGTAATACGATTAGTTAACACATACTTCAAACAAACAAAAATTCCCAGGCTTTTCAGATAATACAACAAACAGTATATCCACATTGCTTATGGCACATGTCTGGCAAACAAAGGAATTCAGTCAGCAGTGCACATGTTAGCATAGCAAAGTGACAGTAACTTACGGCATAAACAGTCAAAATGATAAGTGACTCACGTTAACTCATGAAGACTCACACAGGATGCATTGGAGTGCTGGCAGAGAATGCAAAGAACAAATCAAATCACAATCAATTTATAGGCAACAGGTGAGGTGGGCGTGGTCAGGTGGCAGATAGCAAAGGTATCCTTGAAAGAGTGAAATGGAGTGAAAAGGGAATGTAATGGCAAGAGTCTTTTCAAGTTTTAATGGCTAAACAGGTTCTGCACTGCCTTATGATACACAAAAAGAGTTTTTCTTATGGAAATAAATTTAATGAAGCCAGGATATATACATCTTCTATGTCACATAGGCTTTTTTTGACTGATTATGCTGCTTTGTGAAGCTCTCAGTATATAGTTTAATCAGGACACTAACTTCCCTCACCTGAGTCATCTTCTGATCCCGGCAACCATGCCACTTTTAGTTTTTCTGGGTCAAAATTTAAAATGAAAACCTTTTTTCAACATTTAGGTTGTCTTTTTCGACAAGCTTTTCCTGACGTTTTTGTCACTTTCCCTGATGTTCGGTCACTTTTTCTGACATTTTTTTTATTAATTTCTTTATGTTTTTGTCGCTTTTGAAGCTTTTTGTTTAGACATTAATGTCAATTTTTTAACGTTCTTTTACCATTTGTTTTTTCAAATGCTGAAAAATTGAAATAAAACACCCAAATTCAATGAAAATAGTGAAATGATCATTTATTATACTTGTGAAAAGTATGGAACCACCCCCGGCACCAGCTGTTCTGGTGCTGTTAAAAAACCTTGTCGATGCAACACAATCAGTGAAACTGCACTTCCCATTCGCTGTTTTTCTCAAGTGTAGATATGGGTGTTTAAGGGGCTTTCTACACCCATTAACTGGAAGAGTGGAAATAAGGCTTGTGCATCTACCCCTGGCTCCACAATGATAGAGATTTATAAAATAGAACCAGGTGTACATGCAGCTTTATAAATCTGACAAATGCAATGCATTTCACACTATTGTCTTTGTGTGTATGCATAGTTTTAGTCGTGAATCTACGACTAAAACTTTTTTTTTTATGCATCTGACCCCTACTATCTGTTGATGTCACTCCTATGTGATGTTGTTTAGCTGTTCAGTCTCTCTCTGAACTCCCAGGCAGATTTTATAAAGAGCAGCATATGAGTCCATTTTCATGCTTGAGTATTTTGGGTTACAGTTACATTCCTGCACCTTTGGGTCAGTGGAAACACAGGTTTTAAAACAAAGAGGTTTAAAGAAGCGCTTCATGTGTTGCTGATTAGTCATTAAAGGTCTGCACATTGTAAACACACACTGTGAGTGCATTAGAACCATGTTATGCAACATTTGTTTTTGAGCCTCTGTTAGGATTAGATGAGTTTTTCCATGACTGCTGACTCCCCCAGCACTCAAACAACATATTGACATTTATAAGTTTCTGTCCAACAGTGATTATTTCCTAGTAGTGCCATAAATTGGCCTAGTACCAGCCAATTTTTGGCACAAGGCCAAAACAAAGTTCTGAAATTACAATCAAGGGTAACCTACATTATATAAAGCTAATTTGCAAAAAGTGTAACGTTATTTTCAGTGTGCTATCTTTCGTGTTGCTTTTGAAAGGAGTAAGTTGCAGGATTGATGGATCAATCTTCCTCGAGGTGTTAGCTAAAGATCTTCTCTCAAGCTAAACATAGAAAATTATATTAGAACAAATGAGTGAATCCAGTTTACGAAGGAGTCACTGTTCTGCAGTTAGCTCACGTTGCTGCGCCAGCGGTGGAATGTACCTAAGTACATTTACTCATGTACTGTACTTAAGTAAAATTATAAGATATTTTCTTCGCATGACACTTTCTACATCTACTCCACTACATTTCAGAGGGAAAAGTTGTACTTATTACTCCAGTACAATTATTTGACAGCTTAAGTTACTTTAATTACATTTAATTGGCAGCTATTTTGATCATCTTTATTCATTTTTGATACAAAATTTCAAACATTTCATGGGTCCAGGCCCTCCAATGTGATGACTTGCTGCTTTTGCTGTTAGTGACTTTGGATGATTCTAATAATTTAATAATTCTGAGGTTTGTACTATTAGATGGACAAAACAAACATGGTGAAGATGTCACTTTGGGCTCTGGGTAATTGTGACAGGTATTATTTGATTTTTTGCAAACCAAACACAATTGATTAATTGAAAAATCAGTGGCGGTTCTGAGCCTTAGACCAAGGGGAACATCACGGTGGCTCGTTAAGAATACAATCTCGTATTTTACAAAAAAAGTTCACCAAAACGTATTTCTGAAAACATTTTAAGTGAGAAATAGGCCATGCAGTTGCTGAATCTGTCTTCATTTCAGATCAACACTCAGTATATCGTGGTGCCCTGTCCCTGGCTATAAGTCATTTTTTATCGGGTAAACTGAACTACCAACTGACATATCACAGAGCTCTGTAGCTGCCTACCAGTAACCTATTCTTGGGTAAACCCAACTACCAAGTGCCGCTGATTCGGCTCTCTCACGGAGCTAGCGGCAGTCGCCTATTTTCGTAAGATATTATGCGAATCATTTTCGCACGATATTGTACAAACCCAATCATGAGAATGTGTCACCTAAAACATGCCTGCAAACTTTTGTAGGTGCCAGACGTGGTACAAGCATTATCATAACATTGTCCGCGACAGTTGCTTATATCTATACCCAATTTCTGCGAAATGCTCCCAACAAAATTAAACAGGGCCTCAACAGCGTGGCTTGTACTGGGCAAAAATGTCTGAGGACACATAATGGAGGTCAGTAAGTTATCCCCATATGTTACATCAGGTGTAGAGTCCACACTAATCAAAAAGAACTCACTGACACAGCTCACAATTTCACCAAGCACTTTCTCTTTCATTATGTGCACAAACTCCGGGCACACAGTTTGATAGATGTATGAAGGAATTCCTCTGCTAGTGTTTCCATATTTGTCAATATTGAGATTATAAGAATGGATCAAATTGACTGATCAGCTCCAAATATGCCCAAATAATTTCCATTATAAGGCTGCCCGAAGGTCTGACTGTGACCCCACAGAAGAACACCACTCTTAATAATTTGATTATATATTACATTACATTATTTATTTCATGTAATATTTGTATATACATTTAGAAATGAATTTCATGATTTAGAGATGTACGCTGCTTCAGCAAAAATAAGATAGTAGGCAAAAAGCTGTGTGTGTGGTCCTTAAGCCCTCAAATGAAAACATTTTTGTCGTTATGCATTTACGTCACGCGGACAGTATCATGTCAGTTTAAGTCTGTAGGCAAGCGTAGCGTATAGAGTGCTTCTGAAACCAGGCCCAGGTTTCCTTCTGACAGTCTACTGAGCAGGGTGTTAAACAGAAATATGTCAAAAGAATAAGATGAATCAGCACTTCTCATAGGAAGTCAAGTGTATTTTTTTTACGACTGTGTGACTAACTTCTGTGTGACTGTGAAGACAACTGGATTCTAAATCAGAAACACTCAACACATACAACTGCAGTGCAGCCATTTTCTCTAGTCACTCAGTCAAAAAACGCACAGTGACACAAAGTGGTGTTATCTTGCCCATAGTTGTACCAAAAAACTCTGTGTGTTGAAGTGTGTGTGTGTGTGTGTGTGTGTGTGTGTGTGTGTGTGTGTGTGTGTGTGTGTGCGTGAGTTAGATTTGATATAGGCAAGATCATATCACTACTGATTAAAAAAACTATTCACACTCGCATTCTCAATGTACATTATGACTTTAATCAGTTTATCTTAAAAATGTATATGAAAGTACGTGCATTCACTGTAATTTAAATTGTGCTTTGCTTTAGCCTACAGTGCCCTCATTCGAGATCACTCAGATGTCACTAGTAATGAATTTAAAACAAAAACTAGTACAAAGGCTCTCTATTCCAAAATGAGGGCACATTTGGCATAAATTCACACCTGCTTTTACAGAATGAAGACTAAAATGGACTTTCTCCTGTCAGAGATTTAACAGAAACATTTGATTTAAGTTTTTTTAAATGACTTTTGAGAAGTCTTTTTGTGGGAAAGTGAATTCTTACTTCACCTTCTAGTAATGAACAACAGTTGCCCATGTTTATGTTTATCACAGCATCTTTATCTGCAGATTTCAGCTCCAGATGTGTGCCATCTATCCACCACCTATGGTGCAAAGGTTCATGTCCCCATTACTAAACCGCAGGGTTACTTGGATGCAAGGGCAACAGGCTTGTTGCAGCGCTGTGGCAGGTGTGGCCTACCATTGTGGTCAGATGCAGCTGGGTTGTAGCATACTCCACATACAAACACACACACACACACACACACACACACACACACGTACAATACACAAATACACACCCACTGACAAAATACAAATACACAGAATTTCTTGTATCACACAATCGCTGGTCCCTGTTAAGTTTACAGGATGTCATCCTATTACCTCAAAGGAGGGACAGGTGATGGTTTGAATCAATCAAGAATCAATCAGGCTGAACCTTTGCTGCAAGTGCACATTCACCTGTCTTTACTATCCAACTGGGACGTTTTGGGACCTTCATTTAATAATGTATGTGGCGTTTTCTTTTGCGGGTGCAAATGTTCCACCAAAACAAGTTATTTTCACGATTTTGCAGAGCTACCGTCACTGCGTCCGGAGCTTAGTGCCGCCCAAGATGATTGTGATTGGTTTAAAGAGATGCAAACAACCCTTAGTGTATCCCTATTATATTCAATTCAATTCAATTCAATTTTATTTATGGTATCAAATCATAACAAGAGTTATCTCGAGACACTTTACAGATAGAGTAGGTCTAGACCACACTCTATAATTTACAAAGCCCCAACAATTCCAACAATTACAGAAATTCCTTCAAGAGCAAGCAGCGCGACAGTGGCGAGGAAAAACTCCCTCTTGGGAAGAAACCTCGGACAGACCCAGGCTCTTTGTAGGCGGTGTTTGACGGGCTATGGGATATGATGAACAGTGGCGATAATAGTCACATTAATAATGGAACAGTGACTTCAAATGTTAGTCGTAGTAGTTCATGTCATATCAGGGCGCTGCAGGACGTTACAGGATCTAGCAGAGCTTAGCAGGGAGTGCAGCAGGACCACGGCGACAGCTGCAACCAAGATCTTGGTGCCAACGTACTCCAAGGAAATACGCTGGGTGAAAAAAAAAAACATAAGGACTCCGGGGAGTAAACTCCCCAGAAGTTAGGATTAGTAACAAGCATTTCTGGGACGGGATGCACACAAATGGTAATAGAAAGGGAGAGGAGAGAGCAGAATGTATCTGCGTTTTAGCCCTTACTCCACACAGTGTCTACTGTTTACCACCATAATGCCTTTCCAGAATTGTAAAATCCTGCCTCATACTGTAGTATTATAAACTGCTGTGGAGTGTTTTTGTGTCTTTCAAGCCTTTACACTTTAATGTTGCATTGTTACCTGAAGCAACATGACACATGACACCTTGATTTCATTCTGAGATACAAGCTGCTCTGGCCAAAAAAGACCCAACATGTAAAGATAGTGGAGCAGACAAAAGGTCTGCAAGACTACTGTCCAATAGATGGTAAAAATGGCAGGAGATCGTCTCTGGCAGCCATGAGCCACCAAATTTGCATTTCAATCAGGAGAGACTTGTTTGCAGATATGCAAAGGTTTATTGTACAGCATAATAAAATGTAGTCTTTGGAGATTAGACTCCATCGTTTATACTGATAGTTTTTTATAGGGGTAGAGAACCATCATAACCCCCCCGATGGAATCCAGACACCGGTGGTGGCGGAGAAGGAGCCCAAAGACCAGACTGAAGGAGGCTCCGGGGCGGTCAGCCGGAGAAGACGATGGCTGGAGGTGTAAGGGGAGGTGGAGGGTTGTACGCTTAGCCTGAAACAACAGCTTATAAAACAGGGAGAGAAACAGATTTAAAGCAGGGTTGTGACGCTGTGATTGGCCCTTGGAATTTGTGGCCGATTCTGATTGGTTTAACAGGAAGGTGAATGCTTCCAACAGCTGATTCGATTTAGGAAGAGAGCATTGATTAAGAGTTAGGTCTTCCTGGATGAATTTACGCAGAACTACATTTCTTAGAATGGCGAAGAAATTGGCTCTGATTGGCTAGTACAGGAGTGAGATTGGTTAGGATTAGCCAGGGTAAGCCAATTTAGAGTCAGAGTAAAGCTTGATTTATACTTTGCATAAAATCTACGCCGTTGCTACATACGTAGGTACGTGGAGACACAAACCTACGCTGGTACCTAAGTTGTAGACTGACACGCACCTCTCGAAAAATGTAACACCTCGCAGCGACGCACGTCGCTCAGCTGTGGTGGTAGCGTTGCATTTCCCCAGACTCATTTCTTGGTTCTCCTTCTCCATAAACAACATGAAATCAGGGAGAGGGTTAACTTTTCCTGCTACAATTTCCCACCGTGGTCATAAAGCACACAGGAGACACTTTGTTTCTGTCACCATGGGCCCTATTTAACGATCTGAAACGCAAGCATCAAACGTGAAACGCAAGTAGCTTTGTGCGCGGATCTCGGGCGCTGTTGCTATTATACCGATGGAATAAATTACTATTGCATTCATCCCACAATCTGAATAACACGCCACTGACTTTAGACCAGGTTTTTCCTGGTCTGTGGCGGAATTGTTTTCTGAAACTGCAAAATAGCACCAGGGAATGTTTGCGCCTGAACACGCCTACGCTGCCCCCGAGAGCGCAAATACATTCCCTAATTTACCAACTGGAGGGAAAAGTCTGTTGTGCGTCTGGTGCAAAATAGGAATGATACATGCGTTGGTGTACAAAGGCAATTGCGCTGAGTGCAAGATAGGGCCCTATGACTCTAGAGTCACTACTTGCCCCGAAGCTAATCGCCGTCACTCTTTCACTTTCTCCCTCGCTCTATCACCCATTCCCCACACACACACATGCCGGTTTGAGGCACACACCAAAGCACAAGTATAAACATCAGGCCAATTACGGCGAAAGCTCTGCGTGGAGCCTCCGCAGAACCATAAATCAAGCTTAAGGCAGAGTAGGGCAGGACATGCTTTCGCCATCCTAGGAAACGCAAATTCGCATCAAGTGGGCAATGAGGATGAACCCGATCCAAAAAATGGCTACTATAATGGCCACATGTGCCCCCCTTCAGTCCCCATGACCTGGACAAGAAATAACTCTAAAAAAGCCCTTGTCTGTTTACAGAAAAAATATTGGATTGCAATGTAGCTTTAAACTAAACGCTTGCCATCAGCCAAATACCTACTGTCCAATCCCTATTGGCAATAGTCAGTTGTTTCTATTCAGTACTCAGCTACAGTACAATATGACTCAATTCCAAGTGTTCGCTTCACACCCTGGTATGTTTACAAGAGTGACCATTTCATTAAAAGCACATGGAGCATAAATAAAATCCTAAACTTTTCCTGCCTTGCACTTTTTCATTAAATTTAAGCATTCCTTGGTGGAAGTGTAGAAAAAGCTGTGAATAGATGGACAGCTGGCTTTCTCTACGATCCCGAGGTTTGGTCAACTGCTGCCTTCTCAGAATTCTGTCAAGAAGCTGTCACTGAGGGGAAATACATATATTACTGCACTAAATCACACTTCTTTGAACACATAGGGAGTATAACACACACACAAACACTCACACACACACAGAGGGAGTGACCCACTGTCGTCAACTAGGGAGAATGAGCTAAGGCCCAGCTGTGTGTGTGTGTGTGTGTGTGTGTGTGTGTGTGTGTGTGTGTGTGTGTGTGTGTGTGTGCGCGTGTGTGATGATAAAATTGCGATTGCACTGATCTAAGTGAGAGCGTCAGACTGAGAGCAGAAATGATGTAACACAGCACACGAGGAGAGCAAGAGATGGACAGAGCCAGGCAACATAGAGTGTGGGAAAGAAGAAAGAGGAAAAAGTAATAGAGATAATGAAAACTGAGCTAATGAAAAGACCAAATGCTTGGTGCAACAAAACACAATTTCCAACAGCTGGGGTATGAAGAAATCACATTTACTTTGCTGCCAACTATTTTCAAAAACATATGTTACGTTTTTTAAATGTCTGTCCTACCTTCCAGCAAATAAAAAAATTAACTTGCATTTTCTGACTTGCAAATTGTGCCAATCTAATGCTTTACCTAATTCAATGAAAAATAATGGTTGCCTGGAGTGTAAAAAACATTTAAGAAATGTAAAATGCAAAGGTACTCTATGGACCGTATTTAGCCTTAAAGGGTAACAACCATTTTTTTCAACCCTATTTTCCTGTGTTTTTGTGTCTAAGTGACTAATGGGAACAACAATCTTTGACAGTGGTCCAGTATTAAGTGAGATCGCTGCAGTCCGCCGCGGCGAAACAAGCTACAATGTAAGTTAATAGAGCAATTGTCCAGCTTGTATTTACCTTCACAAACATGCTGTTTTTGCCACTGACAGGCTCAGATTAATATTCTACGTGTCTGACAACATTATGGAAAGGATTTCTAAGGAGGTCGACCTTTCTGTTAAAGAGTAAGATCCTTTTTTTAAACATAAAAATAGCTGCAAAAATACATTCAACAGAAACAAAATAAAACAATGAAAAGAAGTTTTGGGTCATCTTTCCACTTTTCCAACCATCACAACTCTGGCTTTGGTTGAAATAAACAGATAGTTTACCGATTTACATGTAAATATACAGTACAGGCCAAATGTTTGGACACACCTTCTCATTCAATGTGTTTCCTTTATTTTCATGACTATTTACATTGTAGATTATCACTGAAGGCATCAAAACTATGAATGAACACATATGGAATTATGTACTTAACAAAAAAGTGTGAAATAACTGAAAACGTCTTATATTTTAGATTCCTCAAAGTAGCCACCCTTTGCTCTGATTACTGCTTTGCACACTCTTGGCATTCTCTTGATGAGCTTCAAGAGGTAGTCACCTGAAATGGTTTTGAAGGAGTTCCCAGAGATGCTTAGCACTTGTTGGCCCTTTTGCCTTCACTCTGCGGTGCAGCTCACCCCAAACCATCTTGATTGGGTTCAGGTCCGGTGACTGTGGAGGCCAGGTCATCTGGCGCAGCACTCCTTCACTCTCCTTCTTGGTCAGATAGCCCTTACACAGCCTGGAGGTGTGTTTGGGGTCATTGTCCTGTTGAAAAATAAATGATGGTCCAACTAAACGCAAAACGGATGGGATGGCATGTCGCTGCAGGATGCTGTGGTAGCAATGCTGGTTCAGTATGCCTTCAATTTTGAATAAATCCCCAACAGTGTAACCAGCAAAGCACCCCCAAACCAACACACCTCCTCCTCCATGCTTCACGGTGGGAACCAGGCATGTAGAATCCATCCGTTCACCTTTTCTGCGTCGCACAAAGACACGGCGGTTGGAACCAAAGATCTCAAATTTGGACTCATCAGACCAAAGCACAGATATCCACTGGTCTAATGTCCATTCCTTGTGTTTCTTGTCCCAAACAAATCTCCTCTGCTTGTTGCCTCTCCTTAGCAGTGGTTTCCTAGCAGCTACTTTACCATGAAGTCCTGATTCGCGCAGTCTCCTCTTAACAGTTGTTCTAGAGATATGTCTGCTGCTAGAACTCTGTGTGGCATTCATCTGGTCTCTAATCTGAGCTGCTGTTAACTTGCGATTTCTGAGGCTGGTGACTCGGATGAACTTATCCTCAACAACAGAGGTGACTCTTGGTCTTCCTTTCCTGGGGCGGTCCTCATGTGAGCCAGTTTCATTGTAGCGCTTGATGGTTTTTGCGACTGCACTTGGGGAGACATTCACATTTTCGCAATTTTTCGGACTGACTGACCTTCATTTGTTAAAGTAATGATGGTCACTCGTTTCTCTTTACTTAGCTGTTTGGTTCTTGCCATAATATGAACTCTAACAGTTGTCCAATAGGGCTGTCGGCTGTGTATCGACCTGACTTCTGCACAACACAACTGATGGTCCCAACCCCATTAATAAAGGAAAAAATTCCACTATTTAACCCTGACAAAGCACACCTGTGAAGTGAAAACCATTTCAGGTGACTACCTCATGAAGCTCATTGAGAGAACACCAAGGGTTTGCAGCGCAATCAAAAAAGCAAACAGTGGCTACTTTGAGGAATCTAAAATATAAGACATGTTTTCAGTTATTTCACACTTTTTTGTTAAGTACATAATTCCATATGTGTTCATTCATAGTTTTGATGCCTTCAGTGAGAATCTACAATGTAAATAGTCATGAAAATGAAACGCATTGAATGAGAAGGTGTGTCCAAACTTTTGGCCTGTACTGTATGTTGGCTCTATACACGCTCAAAGTATTTTTTTTTTTTTTAAATGTCTGGTGGGTTTACCGCTAGCGATTTCAGAGCTGTTCCTGGTTAAACAGAAAGGTCTCAAAGAGGTTTTAAAAAGGTCTATCTCTGTAGGGATCCTTTCCATAATGTTGTCAGACACTTAGAATATTAATCTGAGCCTGTCAGTGGCAAAATAAAACCCTTTTAGTGGACCAAATTGACGATGCACATCGCCCCATTGCTCCATATGGTTACATTGCAGCCTGTCTGGTTACAGCGTTCACACTTAATACCCTTTAGTGTAAAAATTATTTATAGTGAAAGACATAAAACATGAATAATCACTGCTGCAATCCTGGTATATTGTTCAAGTTCATGATTACTGTATTAATAAAGGCACGCCGCAGTCTAACACTTATAGTAATCATAAGATTAGCACTGACAAAGGCTGCAGTAAAATAGAATCGGCTATACCAAATTGGGAACAAAAAAGCAGAAAAAACAGAATTAGTAACATTAGAAATCATCAAGTCACAACATAAAAATGTGCACGATGGACTATAAAAAGCACTGAATATTTTTGTGTGTCATTACACTTTCAACAGACCTTTTTTGCATGGTAGTGCAGTGCAGCTGCAGCTAATATAGTTGTGTTCTAGTCAGCAAGCGCAGAGTAATAGTGTCTATTGTCAATGCTGGTCAGCTTACCCAAATCAACTACAGACACTTATACAGTACTAATCCTGCTAATACTAACTACTACTACTACCTATGACTGCAAATAAGTATGCCCAAAAAGCCACCCATAAATTACTACAGCAGCCACTCCAAACACTTTGATTGCTTTTATGGCAACCACCAAGAACACCACACCAACCATCTTTTCACATATTCGGCTAAATGCCCACAATACCCTTAGCCACCTCTAAAACTCTTAAAACTACTAAGTGGCCACCTAGCATCACAACAAAAATCACCTAATAACTCCTGAGCAGCCACCCCAACACTCTAGAAGCCACTGAACACCCCCCTGACATCTCCTTTGCAACCACTTTGATCACCCTTTCAGCACCACTTGGGAATAATTAGCAAGCCCTAACATCTTAGCAGCAACTTATGCCAGCCTTACACCAACCAACTTTTCATGCGATTCCACTGTTGCAGACTAATTACCCATATCAGAATGAATCCTGAGTCTTGCTAGAGTTGAGGCGCTCCCGTTGTCTCAATCGTTTGGTGTAAGGTGGTTATAAAATTCTGTCCAGGTCTTTTTCCCGTCTTGACGTTCCGACAAAATCAAACGTATTTGATATTATCGTAGGTTTCAAATCTTGGTGGTGAAGTTAAATCATGTGAACATTGTCAACAACCAATGGGTGCGCTCCCTCCAGCACTAAACAGGAAGCAGCAAACGTCTAGAGCCAGTGTTGTTTACAGGTGCTATGGCGCCGCACTAAGATAAACGCCAAAGAGGGAAAGTTGCTGATTTTCAACCCTTTTGAAGCGAGTCAGTCATCTGCATGTTCGGCAGAACAGAGAATCAGCAAACTTTCCCTCAAGTTACCAACTAACTCTAGCTAACTTGGTATTTTTCAAAATTAATCTAGTTGTAGTCTTGCAATGTGTGACCCTGCAAGATCCCCAGTCTTAACATATTATGAGATGACTGTCTTTAGATGTGAGACGGTGTCAGACTTTAGTCTTTTCAGAGTCTGTTCAAAGTCTTTTAGTGTATGGTAGGCATTATATGAGTACTGCACTTTTATAAATATAGGCCAGGGATTCCCAAATTGTGGTACCACCAGGGGGTGCGCAAGAGGAAAAATGTAATGGCGGTCTGTTTTTTTAAGTGGGATTTTTCCATTGACATATATAAAAAGATTTTTCCATACAATAAAAAAACATGAACAGTAAACATTTCCTTTTGTAATCGCTTTTATTTAAAATAAAAAAAACTATAATTTATTAGTTTTTGATAGAAACGTAGAAGAAGACAGCTGCGTTCTTCTTCTACGCATTGCTCTTCTTTTATGTAGGCCTACTGCAGCCGCTAGGCTATATTCGTGCCAACTCGTTTCATTCATTCTATAAATATGCTTAACTGGCTGAAATCAGGGAAACTGTCAAGTGGGACGTCTTATGATAAAGTTGTCACGAAGTAGGAAAGGAAAGGGACCAAGAGAGAGTGAGGATTTGGAGGCAACAGAGACGGAGAGAATAGAGAAAGAAAATGAGCGGGAGTCAGAAGATGCACCGGAGGAAACCGAAGAGGAGGGAAGGAGATGCCAAAAAAGAGGTAATGAGGGTGAACACCAGACGGGGAAAAAAGAAGGAAATATGATGACAATTATCTGGGTCTGGGTTTCACTTGGATCGGCGATACAGATTGCCCAAAGCCTCAGTGCGTGTTGTGCAGTGAAGTTCTAGCAAACAGCTGTATGAAGCCGTCTTATCTCCGTCGTGACCTGAACACGAAACATGGCCATTTAAGTCAAAAGCCCCTTACATTTTTTAAAGCAAAATTGGAGGAGTTGCAGAAAAGCCTAAAACAAATGCATTTTCATTCATGCATTTGGTCTACGAAAGACGCATTACGGGCTTCATATCTGCTCAGTTACAGAGTAGGGAGAAAGGGGCTGCCGCACACAATTGCCGAAGACGTGTGTTTCAGCGGCCAAAGAGATGGTGGAGTGTATGATTGGAGAGAAAGAGGCAAAAAAGTTGGACATGATTCCTGTGTCCAATAACACTGTGTCGCGCCGCATTGATGCCATGTCTGAAGACATCCTGGCTACACTAGTCAGCCGTGTGAAGAAAAGTGAGTTTTCAAGTGGAAGCTTGTGCGTAGCTTTGTTGCATTATATTGAAACTTTGTTGATGTTGTTATTGTCATGCGTGTTCTGGTTATTTGCGCATGTTTAAACATGAGTCTTTATATGGCGATAAAACAAAGCTTTGTTGCGTTTTTTTTGAAGTGTGAATTGGGGGTGCGCCAACCCGGTTGGGACATAGAAGGGGGTGCGCAGGAAAAAAAGTTTGGGAACTACTGATATAGGCTATATTTAAAATATTTAATGGCGATTAATCTCATGGTTTCTTTAGTTAACTCGCAATTAATTGCAAATTAATCACACTTTCAAAGGGATATTTTTCAAGTTTTTAATGTTCAAGTGGCATTTGAGACTCAACATACTCTGGTGTTTACTCAATTCACATCGACATTACATGCAAATCACGTTAGTCTTGTGGAGAGAACCATCTGGAAGGGCTTTGAAATTGAACTTGCCATTCAGAACTTGCCATTTCTTTATCCATTTACTTACTCCGCAGCGCTGTGGAGACAGGTCTGGCAATGTGAGACTGTGTTGCTGACACTGCAGTATTGACATTACCTTCCATGCTGTATCTCAGTTGTGTGGTCATTAATATATGATTAATTAATTGACTGACTGATTGATTGATTAGCTGTTATTATTTTACAGTTTGTAACTTGGTATTCCATGCCCATCTAAGAACCCTGAATTGAAATGGCAAAAAAATGCAAGAAGTAGAGAGAATGAGGTAAGATCCAGCAGAGGGAAAACAAGGAAGAAAAAAATGTTAACCAGTTTGTTATTGTAAGGGATTCTGGTTGTCAAGGCAATAGAGGGGGAAACCCACACAGCTGTTGTTCAGCTAATGTTGCATTCAAGTCCTATGAGGAAATTGTAGATACTGTTCCAAGGATTTATACTAGAAAGTGCTGTTCAAGTAGGTTTTCATGCACTAAACCTTGCATGCTTGATTTTCTACAACTTCAGGAACTCCTGGTAAATAGTTGGTGTAGGTAAGTATTTCTCTCTTAACAGCATCAAAAGAAGCACCTGTTATCCAGCTAATGGACATATACAATTAAAATGGCATGGACAAAAACTTCTTGAATTAAGTTCTTGTGGTGGACATTTTACAAATGTTTATGCAAAATATATTATGTGTTAAATGTAACTGTGTCAAAGGTGTTTGTCATGATGTGTCACATCTTCCTCATCCGATGTTCGGCAATTCTCATATGAAGTGAATGCAGCATAGCAGGCAGGAGAGAGGTACCGAAGTATGGAAGGCTGGAGGAAGACGGGCTGCGGGGTTGGTGTAACGTCTCCTCAGGGTTTGCTGGCTCCTGATTGGCTAGTGGGGGAGGAGGAGGAGGAGAGACCAATAGCAGTATCTTATTGTGTTGTTGAGCGCCAGGCTGGGTTTCATCATGTGAGAGGCCCAGTTCACTCTTTAATACAAAGCAGATGTCCTCAACCTCACTGGTGCCACTAACAATCCCCTAGCAAACCCTTATCCCATCTATCTGTTCCTCCACTCCTTTTGACCTCGCTCCATCACTTGCTACCTTCCCTCTGTCCTTTCTCGCTCGTCCAAACTTTGCAAACTTTGCATTAAAGGCAGGAGACAAATTTTCTTATAGTTTGTACTTTACCAACCATTAACTTTGTACACTCTTTGAAGCTCTCTACCAAGCGTCAGTAAATGGATCTTTACCATTGTATAGCATCATTGTGAAGCTTACACTTGGGAGTTGTGGACAGTTTTCTGAGAAACCTAGGACATAATTGAATGAAAAACTAAACGGGTGGTACATGGGGTTAAGCACCACCACTGCATAGACCCAGGGTTCAAATCCTGGTAATGTTTGTGGGTGGAAATCCAGTGAGGGATAATGTCCTTGTCAGTTCACTGAGGATTCTTACTGGTTGGTCAAGGTGCCTACACAAAGTGGCTTGGATCAGAGTAGCATGGATAGTGTGGACCTCAGTACGTGTCATTCCCCTCCAGGGAAGTTGGCAGGTGAAAATAAGTGGTCTAATATCTAGATGTGTGTCAGAGGAAGCACAGGGATGTCTACAACCTCCCCACACATGGGCAGTATAAATGTAAACGGACTGTATTTATATAACGCTTTTACTCTACTCAAAGCGCTTTTACATAGTACAGTAACCAGTCACCATTCGCACACATTCATACACTGTGGCCAAGTCTGCCGTACAAGGTAGGTGCTCATCAGATAAACATTCACACACGGATGGCGCAGCTTTGGGAGCAATCCGGGGTTCAGCGTCTTGCCCAAGGACACTTCGACATGGGACTGCAGGGCCAGGGATCGAACCAACGACCCTCCAATCGGAGGCAACGGCTCTACCACCTGAGCGGTATGCACATACCATAAACTTTGCGCTACACACCATTCGTGGAAATGCACAACCTTGCAGAACCTCGCAGCTATGTGGACATGAAAAGATACATTTTAAGCTTCAGCAGTGATAAGGACCACAGTGCAGGGAAACTGGACAGAGAAAGGGGAAAGTGGTACAACAACAAAAAGTTCCTGTCATATGCCCACAGAACGTGCTTGTTTCTGATTGGTAGTTGTTCTCACGCCAAACACAGCCTTCATTATCTTTTAAATTCAAAGCACCTTGTCATACGTTACTGCTCGCATACACATCACAAATTGATGACGTCTATGTAGCAACACATATGACATGCGTCAAAACCCCAATCCCAATATTTTCCATGTAAGCCCGCCCACCAAGACATTGACACGAGTCAACGCATCAGGATGCGCCCTTGTCCTATTTTCCCATACAAATGCTTGTCAACTCTACTAATTAAATGGAATGCAACACCTATCATTGTCATTGTCAACAGTCAAAATTGGAATATGTATTTTAAAAAGATTAGTTTTTGCTTAAAGGGAGAGTTTCTTTGCCCCACAACGGCCTGGATGATGTGGCCTTCAGGGCACAGACCAAAACCTTTTGTGTTGAAAAGTAAAGAACTTAGTCAAAAGTAGGAATGCTGTCCATATCATGTTTTTTTTCTCTCTCTAAATCATTCCAAACATTTTTTTGTATCCATTTAAACTTAAACACTGTCATGTGTATGCCTCATGTATTCTCTGACCCTTACACACATTCTGTCCTCTCCCCTCTTGTCAATTTGTTCTGTTGGTTATAGATCTTTAGCCTTGGACAGATGCTTTCCCTCTAACATCTAAATGTTTGAGGCTTTCATGCGACCACAAGCTTTGAGCTTGCTTGTTTATATACACAACTGGCTCATATACAGCAGATGCACACCGAGGGTTCATGTGTCTAACAGATAAGAAACACCTGTGGCCATACAGTCAAGTGGTTCTCATAGTATGTTTGGACATGCAGTGCGCACGCACACACACACACACACACACACACACACACACACACACACACACACACACGACAAGCCTCTAAACAGTCTAAAAGTAACTCATTTTAAGATTACAACTTCATAGGGACAGCATCATCATCTCTTTACATATGCAAGGCCTGCCTGTTGTTTTCCTCAGCAGCTGTAAATATGCTTTAACTCAGTTCAACCAAATCTTAGCCAGATTAACCTTAAGAACTCTGAGCAGCAGCAGGTAAGAACCCACTCAAACACTGCAGTATTAAAAGTCCAAACAGATGGTGCTGATCAAAAACAGAGGGATACATGTCTGTGTATCTTTTTGGGTTCTTGTTTTTCTAGACTTTCTAGAGAACTTCTGAGAAAAGGTCGGTACTGTAAACAGAAAATGTTGCCAGTTCTCACTTCTGCAAGGAGATAGGTTGTTGGTAGGATTTAAGTTGAAAGGATTCCAATTTATTACAACTTGGATCTTGAGCATAAAAAGTCATTCTTAAGTTTGGAATTAGTCATTTGACAAAATAATCAAAATAACAAGTCTACAAAACATTTCAGTGGATGGAAGTGGCTCATTTGTCATCACACCACCTAATGGAACGTTCAAGGTGGTCGTATTTAAAACCTTCCAAAACCAGAAACGGTGTAGACTGGAAAAGGGGTCAAAGTTTATCGACATAGACTGTAATAATAGTAGACATAGCATAGGTGATGTCACCTCACCCATTGGTTTGTTGACTGCTCAAGTTTGGCAATATGGACAATGCCATCTTGTTTTTTTGTTAAGCTGGACATGCCGATTTCTGATGAGAGGGTGGAGCTGGGTAGGATGACGCAGCCAAGTCGGTGTTGTTTATGGTAGCAATGGCGCTGAGCTAAGCTTAACACTAAAGAGGGAAAGTTGCCAATTTTCAACCCTTCTGAAGCCTGAGTCATCCAGCTGAGATTTACTGGTGGGTGAACGCGGACCTCTGGGTACTGGCACCTATTATCTGCTTGTATGACATAACATAAAATCGGTTACCAGCTTATGCTAGCTAGCTAGCTTGGTTCAAATGTGGAACAATTTTTAGACTAAAATGTTCCAACCAACTTTGATGAAGTGAAAAGACAGTGAGAGGGTCAAAGCTCAAGATGAAAACATGAACACCCAAAAACACAACCTGATCTCACAGACTTCCGTGAAATGACACGGCACCTTAACGCAAAATCTGTGGCAGTTTCACGGAATCAAACACGGCCCCTTAACTTAAGGAAAAGGTCGTGGGTGGGCTTAGGTTTCCATGACACGCAGGACAACAACAGGACGGCTGGATTTAGGAAAAAAAGAACGGGACGTTTACGGTTGGGTTTAGGAAACCTGACACGTGGGACACGATCCCCGGTCTCCTGGGTGAATGTCCTGTGTTGTTTGACCCATCCACCACCCCATCCAACCTCCCTATGCAGATTTTCGGGCTTTCATACTTCTCGCTACCGTAGTCACTCCTAATGCTACGTCATCTTCTTATTGACTTTACATTGGCATCGTTTTCCGTGGTGGCCACACAGAATTTTCACACATTCCCTGCCACCACCATGTAATGCAGTGTTAACAATTTGTGATCATTTCACATAGAGGTGTTGAAATTAATCAAATAATCGATGCATCGAATCGTGGACATGGATGATGCTGCATCGATAATCGGCCGGGCCATAATCAATTATTTCTGTTTACAATTTAATGTATGCCTAACAACTGTTTACATATTCTGTTATGGAACATAACACATTCAGGAAGTGCCATGTGCTCAGTGCTGTAGTTTTATGTATCCAATTTATTTAGTATTAAAGCACTGCAGAATGTTTTGTTTTTGAAGCTTGAAAAGCTATGAGTTAAATATCCTATATGGCTTTAATAGTAAAAATGTATTTGACGCATCGTGATGCATCAAGATATCGAATCAAATTGAATCGCTGACATGATAATTGTAATCGAATCGGGAGATCAGTGAGGATTCACACCTCTAATTTCATAGAATTCTGTGAGACCTGTGCACAGTGCCATGCTTAGCATTGCTAAGCCTCTGTTCTGATTGACAGGTCTGCGTGTAGCCTCACCCATAAAGCATCCCCTGTTTTATCGTCTATTTTAAAATAAATGGGATCATAATTTACTAAATGAACTTCATGCTGTATTGAAGAAGACTTGAAACTAGTGATTGAGACCATTAACTCTTTATCAAAATCTTTACTGAGGTAACAAATCAAGTGAGAAGTAAGCCCCCTATAGAAACAGACTTCTTTTTGCAACCAGTGGAGTCGCCCCTTGCTGAAAATTAGAAATTAGAAATTTTTCTCCCATCCCAGAATGCGGTGTGGACTAGCCAGACCCTCCTCTGCAGCGCTGTGAAGGAAAGTCTGGAAAGCGAGACTAGACAACCAGAGAACATTTGACAGCTTTGACTTTGAGCGATCTCTAATGTTTTTTTCTCCTCCGCTCCCTCCATGTCAGCGGATGGGTCAAAAAACTAAATAAATCACCTGTGAGCAGGTCAAGTGATCAGGCATTTATTTTGTACATTATTTTGTGTTTGCATGTTTTTAACTGTGTTTTGCGGTGCGTATATTTATTTACTTGTTTGCAAGTCCTTTTTTTGCATGGTTTGTTATATTGTGTTGCTTTGGGCTCTGACATGCTTTTATTTTGTAGTGTTTGATTTGTGTTGTGGTTCATTTAATGCCTACCATACACTAGAAGACTTTGAACAGACTTTGAAAACACATCTTAAGACATCTCACATCTAACGTTAAAGACTGTCATAATATGTTAAGACTGGGGACCTTGCAGGGTCACACATTGCAAGACTACAACTAGATTTGTTTTGAAAGATTTAACCCAGCTAGCTAGCTAGCTACAGCTAGAGTTAGCTTGTAACTTAAGGGAAAGTTTGCCTATTCTCTATTCTGCCATACATGCAGATGAATGTCTCCAGTACCCGGAGGTCTGAGTTTATCCGCCTGTAAAACTCCCGTTGGATAACGTGCTTCAGAAGGGTTGAAAACTTTCCCTCTTTAGCGTTTAGCTTAGCGCTGCGCCAAAGCAATTATAAACAATAGCCGTTTGCTGCTTCTTGTTTGGTGCTGGAGGGAGCGCACCCATTTGTTGTTGACGATGTTCACATGATTTAACTTCACTACCAAGACTTAAAACTTACAGTAATATCAAACACGTTTGATTTTTTGGGAATGTCAAGACGGGAAAAAGACTGGGACTGAGTTTTATGGCCTGCTTACACCAAACGATTGAGACGATGAGAGCACGCCCCAACTCTAGCAAGACTCTCAGGATTTCATTCTGATACTGTATTGGAAATTAGTCAGTGAGGCAGTGGAATCGCTTGAAAAGTCGTTGGGTGTAAGGTCGGCATAACTTGACCTTGCCTCACCCCTGATGTGAGCCACCTGTGGCTGAGGGAACAGACCATTTAGTTGGCAATGAGAGCAAGAGAAGCACATGAATGAGAGAGGACAGCGACAGGGAGGGTCACAGAGACGATGGCGTGAGACAGGGGGACGATGGGACTTGGGAGCAAAGATATGCTTGAAACTATGTCTTATGTGTGAGCCTAGCAGCTGTTGCGTACCTGGGGGCGCATCGTGACAGAATCCACAGGGAAAGGGGAGAGTGAGTCTGAGTTGGGACCACATCCTGAAGGCCCCAGGCTGTGCAACGCTCCCCAGTTCCCGCTAGCAAAACCGTCCCCTCGCACGCCAGTGGCCCGTCATTCAGTTTGTGACTGAACAAGTTTAAAAAAATAAACTTTGTATTCTTTGTTACATAATCAGTCTGAGTTCACCTCATTTAAAACATCACTGGTTTCAAACTGCTCTCCCCCCAATCGAAAGAACCTTGCTTTTATTCATTTTTTTTAAAAAAGAACGGTGGAAAGGTGGCGTTGTCGGCCTCATATATCGTCGTTACATACATTTTCCCCAAAGATGGTTTCTGTCATTTTAGGTAGTTCTAAAGTACGTGAAATGTCAAGATTGACGTGATTTTGGCTTCACTTTTGTACAGTGAAAATAAAGTGGAGACGCATCGTCCATTCTTTTATACAGTCTATGGTTGTGACATGTAAAATTAAACATGTAGCCATGGTGTCACTGGCTTTGGTGCCACGTGCTAACATTCAGTATGCTCAGTTTCAATAGGTACCATGCTACTTTAGCATACACTATTGAATGATAGTCTCAATACTAGGTCTTTATGGGATTCGAGTTACCAAGACCCCAACCCAGAACTTGAGTCGGGCCGGGTCCAAATTATATTTAGTCTAATCGGGTTCTTTCTGTTAGGGTCTGGTTGGTCATACCAGACCAGGTTGTGAAAATGAACCAATGCTCATCAGCAGGTTTTCCACTAGTCCATTTTGGATGGTGATCAAACCAGACCCAGCCTGAAGACTAAAAATTCACTAAGTACTTTGTGTATCTGTTGGGTGATACTAGCTTCATGCAAACACCTTAGCATATACTCATAGCATAGCATTATAACATACAATACTGTATGTTAAGTAATATGTTCCATACTAACACTTAGGCACTATGTTACTGCTAACACTTTTTCTGTTAAATGGGGTTATGTTTTCGTGTTTATCTTTTGCACCGGCAGTGTGTTCCTGTGCTGTCTTAGTTATTAGCATTGCATTGACTGGACCACAGTCTATCCCTAACCTTAACCAAGTGGTTTTAGTTGCATAACCTCAATCATACTTCACCCATACATGGATAAATGAGTTGGCTACATATTTGTATTAATCTCCAGAGCAGGCAACTCTTAAAATTATCAAAAATACCTCCAATATCATAGAACATAGCACTGCCGTGTGCCAAATAATTGTGTGGCACATTTGATCACCTGTACCTTCTCACTCAACACTATTTCAATACTACACAAAACACCAGATAGAGGGTGACTTTTAAACTGAAGTCTGCTTTGATCTCTTCTGGTTTGCTCCTTCCTAGTCTATATCCACGACGTTCCACTTCCGGGATTGTCCCGTTGTGGCTGGAAATTCCGCCGGATGTACTTTTTTTCCCGACCAGATTTCCGTTACCTAACGCTTTCTTTGTGTTGGAATTCTAAACTCCTGTGGATTTACAAGGACTATGGTTAACTGCTCCTCAGATCTCTGCAGGGTAAATCCAGACAGCTAGCTAGACTATCTGTCCAATCTGCGGTTTCTGTTGCACGACTAAAACAACTTTTGAACGTACACATGTTCCACCAGAGGCACCGTGGCTCCGTGCAGCGCTTAGCGCTGGCCATGAAAATTTTGATTGGTTTAAAGAAATGCCAATAAACCAGAGCACATTTTTTTCCGCTGTGGAGGAAGGTCTGGCAAAGTGAGACTAGTTCCTTCGGAACCTTTTATAATGAGTCGGGAGTCAAACTAGTATCTATAGTACAACCAGCATCCATACAACAACTGAAAGAGTTGAACATGAACATTAGGCCTGATACATAAATATATACTGTTAGTATATTCAATTTCAATTCAATTTTATTTATAGTATCAAATCATAACAGAGTTATCTCGAGATACTTTACAGATAGAGTAGGTCTAGACCACACTCTATAATTTACAATTTACAAAGCCCCAACAATTACAGTAATTCCCTCAAGAGCAAGCATTATAAATGGCTATTGCGACAGTGGCGAGGAAAAACTCCCTCTTGGGAAGAAACCTCGGCAGACCCAGACTCTTGGTAGGCGGTGTCTGACGGGGCCGGTTGGGGGTGTGAAGGCGATAATAGTCGCATTGAAAATAGTGGAACAGTGACTTTGAAGGTAGTCGTTGTATATCAGTACCATACATAGGTTGCATAAGGTTGCTGAAGGCCATCATGATACACAGAAAACTGAGGCAAAATAATGTGCACTACTGCTTCATGTACCTCATATAAGTTAATAAGTAATAGAGTGAAGAACAAGAAAGAATGATACCAAAGTCAGCACTTTTCTGAAAACACAATACAATAGATTTGTTATTGAAGATGATATAAGGACTGAGGTTATAGTTTAACACTACATCACAGTATCATAAAAGGTAAGCCTCTGTAGCTGCAGTAGTGAAATGTAGCATGTGTAACAGGGACATATTTGCATTTGGCTTTATCTCATTTATAATTACACAAAATCTGTTGTGGTTACTTCTGTCTTAAAATGTATCTGGTGTAAGGTATATAGGCTATATGTTGCCCCTCCTTTATTTCTTCTTCGGTTGTCCTGTGACTATAAATACCTTGTGTCCCCTTTCCCTCTCCCCTTTGTGTAATACTGTTTGGGAGAGGTGAGTGTAATTTATTTTTGGCTCATTCATTATTTCTTGTATTATTCTGTTTATATTTTTGTTCCCCACACTTTTATAATCTCTGTCCCAACCTTCTACAGCTTGATTTCAACAGACTCGTGTCACTTTATTGTTGTTTTACGGGTTTTTAAGAGTTAGTGTAGCTAGCTTGAATTTGCGGTAGATAAAGCTAACTTCCGTTTTGTGTATGTGTTTATGTGCGTATTGTAGAAGTTGGAGCGGGCCGTTCCGTTACATGACGAGGTCTGTCTATCCATGTTTGTCACGAGGTACATTTTAACATACCATTGCTGTATTATTGTATTACGTACATTATTTTAGTCCGTTGTATATGTGGCCCCTTTTTGTAATACCGTTTGGGAGAGAAGTTGGAGGGGGCCGTTCAGTTACATAACGAGGTCTGTCTATTCATGTTTGTCACCAGAATAAACATCATCCTAAGGAGATCCTGGTGTCATGGTGATGTTGAAATAAGTATACACAACACGGAATTCCACCGGTCACACATGGTTTTATGCTAGACGTTGCTGTGCTCACAGCTGCAGTCAGGATTGGTGCAGTAATGTCACAGCTGCTCATTTGTGATACAACCTGAGGTTTTCTGGGTTTTCCTGGTAAGAGATTTGGTCGGCCTGACCATTAACACAATACATCCAGAGAAACAGATCAAAAACACACACACACACACACACAAACACACACACACACACACACACAGCACTCATAGGCACAGCTAGTATGCATGCACCATTGAGTATGGTGCAGCATGGAGGATGTGGTTTTACTCACTCTGTGTAGAGGAAAACACCTCTGATGTTTGTTATTCACCTTTTAGAGTTTGAACGAAAACAGCAGTTGGTTTCAGTGCTGTCAGCTTGGTTTGCATCTGCCATGAAGGTGATAAGTCATTGCTTTGCAAAAAAAAAAAATATTTAAATATATACTGAAACACAATTCTGCTGCCAAATCTGGCAGTCTAAGTCTGGTTGGATTCCATTAAAAACATGGTTTGATGTATTCAAGATATCCTGAATAGAAGTTTAGTGAGCGAATACAACTTTAAAACTCAATTTGTATTCCTTCCATCTTATCTAATACAGATCTAGAGTCCAAATCACATATATGGGGGCCTAGGATGACATAATCTACAATCTACATAAAGCAAGCAGGGGTCCTTCTTGTGAGCTGTAGGAATGGAAAATACAAAAAAATACAAAAACTTTTGTTTACTGGTTACTCATCTCTGCAATTACCCACACTTGGCCTGTCAGTTAGAAAACCGTTTATAAAATGCAGAAAATCCACTGAACCAGTTATGAAACAAATCACAGACACCCAAAAACAATGGGGAGTGACACATTCCTCTCAAAATTTCAAGATCAAATCACATTCAACGGTTTTATGGTTTGAATCAGTGCTGTATCATGTCATTTCAATACAAATCAATGTTTCACTTGTAAATGTGCGCTGCTTTCAAGGTCTCACAGTTGTGTTTGGGTGGTGTGTTGGAACGGGGACTGTGTCTAACTGACGTGTCTGCAGAGGAATGTACAGAGTTTACATGGCAGCCAACAAATCAGATGATGATTGGCAGGGATAAGTCCAATTTATTATTACCTTTTCTTTTTCCTGCATCAATCTTGTCTGATTTTCCAGTGAATCACAATTTGGGGAAATGACCAGTGACTGCAGTTCAGTGTGAAAGTGTTTACAGATGATGAAAATATATGAGCAAGAACAGCTAATGCAATGGATAGATTCTGTTTATATTCTACCACCATCTGTTTACAATGTAGATTTGCACGTCGCACACATTATGTACATCTGCTCTTCTATCTGCATACCTGATCATGAGAATCTCTAGCAATACACATTCTTCAATCTTCTTTTTTTAAATCTAAGCTAAAGACCTATCTTTTTGATGTTGCTTTTCTTTAAATAATCTATTTTATTAACTTTAATTTCTTATACTGCACTGTAACTTTTATTCTTATACTGCACTATCAATTTTATTCTTGTCTTTTAATGTTTTTAATTTGTTTATTATTGTTTTTTTTTAAATTGTTTTCTAACTGCTCTTTAATGTTTTATGTAAAGCACTTTGAATTGCCCTGTTGCTGAAATGTGCTATATAAATAAAGCTGCCTTGCCTTCTGTCCTCGCAATGCACACAATCTTCTAAAAAAACTTGTACTTGACTTTCAGGGCTGCACAAAGTCTCCCTTTGTACATTAACACGAGATAGGTCAAAATCACCGGAGGAGAACATATTCAAGTAACTACTAAATGACAGTATTTGTTTGAATTTGATTCACAGATATGAAATTGGTTAGAAAATCGGTTTGGGTTGACTGCATTTTTCTGTTCTATCTATCCTCAGGTCCCTGGCGGATCAGGCCTCTCTATAAAGGTTTTGGCTAGGTTTTCCACAGGTGCATTTCGGAAAAGGTCCAACATTTTGGACCTGTGAAGACCTCTCTACTGTGAGCTCTTAAATACATGAGCTGTAACTTTATCACATCTAACAAGTCAACAGAAGTAATCAATCGCCCAGGACACACACACACACACACCCACACACACACAAACTTTCACCCACCACCCGCTTCCACACACACACACACATTTTCACCCCACCCCTCTCACACACACACACACACACACACAAACGTTTTTCCACCGCCCACACACACACACACACACACACACACACACACACACACACACACACACACACGCATGCCTTTCTCTCATGACTATGAATTCAAGATGATATCATTAAAACAATGGAATTATGTGTATTATACGCATGAGGAGATTGTGTGTGTGTGTGTGTGTGTGTGTGTGTGTGTGTGTGTGTGTGTGTGTGTGTGTGTGTGTGTGTCTTTGGCTTCTATCTGGGCGGCACCCAGCTGGTCTCACGCTGTTTGTTGATTTTAACGGCCGAGGCTGGTTCAGAAAGAAGAAGAAAAAAAATCAGGAGGCTTACAGCCGCTCTGGTAAGAGAGACAAAACAATCTGTGATCTGTCAGTACTTCAGAAAAGAAACATGAAAGGTGAGAAAGCCTCCCACACATCTGAAATAATGAATGCAACAGCCAGAGTTCTCACACATCAAAAAACGTGTCTGTAATATGCTGTAGAGATTTCTCACACATTTTGAAATTATTATTGCAGTTTCATACCTAAATTAGGCATGGCAGGTAAAAGTCTGAGCTTTGAATGAGTCATGTCATTATCAACGTATGTATGATAATGTAAATAGAAAGCATTGACATACCTCAGTATGTACATTGGTCCAGTATCAAGCAAGAACGCTGTAGCGGCGAAACAAGCTACATCCATCCATCCATCTTCGTCCGCTTATCCGGTATCGGGTCGCGGGGGTAGCAGCTCCAGCAGGGTCACGCAAATGTTCACGCTTAATACTGGACCAAATACAAAGATTGTTGTTCCGATCAGTCACTTACACACAAAAACATAGGAAAATAGGGTCCAGGTTGAAAAAAACGCTTAACGGTTACCCTTTAAAGCTACTGGATATGTGGTGTCCATTTACTCTTTATAGTATTATTTGCCTTAAAAAATAACAGTGTGTGGTTGTGCAAAATCCTGAAATAGAAAACTTGCTGTGATAAAGGTTTACTTAAGTGATTGAGTATGCACTTCCATAAAGTCGGGGGACTCATGAATGGCAGATTAAAAATTAATGGTCAGATATGAAGCAGCAGAGGTAAAGATTTTATGACTTTTTGTCCCTAAAATTCGTCAAGTGCTAAAAACACTGGAACCTACAATTAGCCACAACGCATCTTGACTTTAGATGTGACACCAGCTCCCAGTCTGGGTTCGGGGGGCAGACACCGTCACCACATTTAAGAGTAAACTGAAAACTCTCCTCTTTGATAAAGCTTATAGTTAAGGAGTGAGGAGTTGCAATGTCCGCCTAACCCGGCCCACCTGCTTCTCTTCATAGTAATCAGATTTATTTATCATATAATCAATAATATAGTGAGAGTAGAGGGAGGCAGGCCAGTACAGCCTCTCATCAATGTTTTCATTTGTTTCTTCTTGAACGCATCCTGTCCCAGAATTGCTTGTTACTAACCTAGCTCTGGGGAGTTTACTCCCCGGAGTTCTTATGTTTCTTCTTTGCAGAGCTAAGCTTTGCGATTCCCTGCAATGCCCAGCCGCGTCCTGCTGGGTCCGCCGCATCCACCCGTGCTCTGCAGTGCCACGTTACATCCCGCAACGCCCTGCTGTGATGTTCATACGCACAGAGTAGTCAGGATCCGGTATAGGAGACTGCACTACTCAGTATGACACAATGTGCCCTGCTATGACATGAACTACAACGACTACCTTCGAAGTCACTGTTCCATTATCTCTAATGTGACTATTATTGCCACTGTTCATCACATCCCCAACCGGCCCCGTCAGACACCGCCTACCAAGAGTCTGGGTCTGCCGAGGTTTCTTCCTAAAAGGAAGTTTTTCCTCGCCACTCTCGCAATAGCCACTGCTAATGCTTGCTCTTGAGGGAATCTCTGTAATTGTTGGGGCTTTGGAAATTATAGAGTGTGGTCTAGACCTACTCTATCTGTAAAGTGTCTCGAGATAACTCTGAGCTGTTGTTCTTACGATCAAACAATCCCATGTGCAGACCCCAACCAACAATGATCTGATACTAAGAATTGTGTATGTATCCACACCTCATATATCTTCTTCCTCTGTGCCATTGAGCTCTATTGTTGTCCAAAAACTATTAATAGCACATCAATGGGCCATGTTGTTGCACTGTTTGAGTCTAACACAAATCCAAGTCTCACAGGTCTGCCTCCCAAGCAGCAATTGGTTTCTGTCTGATATGATTTAGCGCCTGGGGACAGCAGCCAATATTTCGAGGGTTCCAGTGTAGCTAGCGAATATTTGGACCAAGACTCCCTCTTAAGTGCACCGGTCATTGTTCACAGTCTGACTTGCAACTTGAGACGTGAGCATGAAGTTTGAGTTGAGAGACATGGTCTATGACTGGATTGGTTGTCTGCATATGAATGCCGATACATTTTTATTTTTTAAACGTATTAAAGCGGCGTCAGACGATAGCCAATGGGTTCTGAGATAGCACTTTGGCCAAAGCATTCTGCTTCTTTTCCTACCCACACAGACTGTTTACCTGAATGCAACCATTACCGCTCAAACGTGATTTGTCGATACTACTCGGACTACAAACGGAAACCAGAACGCTTCTGATACCAAAATCTTGTCTTATTTGTATAATTTAGTAAAGCCTCTCCCTCTTCACAAAAATTCCAAAACAGTATAAAGAGTTAAATCCTCTTCTTCCCTCTATTTTGATCAGAAAACTTCATACTATGTGTGCATGAAAAAAAATAATACTTCCAAAGTATAAACCAAATCGCACCAAATTCATGCTCTTAGGGGGAATTGTTGGGTCTTTGTAAATTATAGAGTGTGATCTAGAACTACTCTATCTGTAATGTGTCCAATGGGTTCCGAGATAGCACTTTGGCCAAAGCATTCTGCTTCTTTTCCTTCCCACACACTGTACCTGAATGCAACCAAATACCGCTCAAATGTGATTTGTCAATATTATTCGGACTACAAACGGAAACCAGAACACTTCTGATACCAAAATCTTGTCCCGTTGCCTACAGATTCTGCATTCATATACAACTATCTGTTTGGAGATGGTATACACACTTGACACATTTTTTTTTTAATCACAGAACTCATCATAAACTACAGTTCTTTCCATTATTGTTCTTCAGTTCCTCTCTTTTTCCCTCTCTTTTACCTGTGGTTTTAATCCCATTCATATTCCTATTCTGTTTCAGTTAAAAGTGACATCACACCTGCAGGAAAAGTAACACTTGTCATCCAGACAGTGAGCTGCTGTTAGATACAGACAGCAGACAGGAGAAGGAAGAAACCAATAATAATGATGATGATGATGATGATGATGATGATGATGATGGTAATAATAGGCAAATAAGAGAGACTCCTGAACATGTTTGATGTGCGTGTAAGCATCAAACAAAGCTGGAGATGAGTGGGTTAATATAAGGCTGAGGCTTTTTCCCTCTGTAGTTCACAGGCTGCTGTTGTGTGACATCCCCCCCGCCCCTGCAGAGAACTAATTACAAGCACTATCAAGGGGCAGACGTGTGCCTGTGTGTACGTACATGATGGTATTTAAGTGTGTGTGTGTGTGTGTGTGTGTGTGTGTGTGTGTGTGTGTGTGTGTGTGTGTGTGTGTCAACACTGGAGAGTCTGTGTATGTGAGTAATTACTCCCCACCAATAAAACAGATCGTCTGCAGGCTTCATGAAAGGAGAAGGGCAGCCTTATGGAGTGGTGTGAGGAACACCCACCACTTTAAACCAGACTGCTGCTGGAGCCTTGGCATTGTACATGTGTGTTTCTCTGTGTATCATGCAGCGGTGGAAGAAGTATTCAGATCCTTTACTTCAGTAAAAGTACTAATACCACGCTGTAAAAATACTCAGTTACAGATAAAAGTCCTGCACTGAAAATGTTACTTAAGTAAAAGTATGTAAGTGTCATCAGGAAAATGTACTTCAAGTATTACAAGTAAAAATCCTCCCATTTTAGAAACTGGAAACAATTGAAACAGTTGTGTGTTTAGTGGTCTGATCATTTTAGCTGGACTTGTAGGCCGTTATATTTTTGGCTAGTTTCATTTATAATAAAACATCCTATTTTATAAACTAAATTTGTTTTGTGTGCAAAAACCTTCATTTTAAAAGTAACTAGTAAATAAAGCTGTCAGATGAATGTAGTGGAGTAAAAAGTACAATAAGTAGAAAGTGGCATGAAAAGAAAAGTACAAGTACCTCAACATTTGTACTTAAGTACAGTGCTGGACTAAATGTACTTAGTTACTGGTATCATGTTTAGTATCTCAATTAAGTATCTTGATTTAAGTCTCTATGTTGAAAAATGTCAAAGAAGTTAATGTGTTAAAAAAGGAGTATGCAAAAATAATAATAAATACGTAGAAGAACATAGGTGGTGTGTGCCTTCAGCATTCACACTAATTAACGTTGGTGGGCATGGCCCAGTTTGGAGAAGCAGACAGGAAGCTACGCAATGTACTGCTGTGGACACCACGTTAAGTCACATCCCAAAGTCACAATAACACAAACTTTGGTTCAATAACACTAACTAACTCACAAATCCAGGTAGCGGTAGCAACTCCCGTGTTCTGCGAGGTAAAATGGCATTGTGTACTTCTTTGGACAGAGGTACCAACAAAACATATTTTAGCCACCTAAAAAAAAAATAATTAACTTAATAAGCTATATTTAGAATATTTTTAGCGACAATAGGTTACTGGGAGCCAGCTAAAGGGCACCGTGAGCTGTCGGTCTTATCCGTGGCTGTTGCTAATTGAGTTTAGCCGACAAAAGGTTACTGGGAGCCGGCTAAAGGGCACCGCGAGATCACGGTCCGTTTTCAGGGACTGTGGCAGTTGAGTTTGTCCCTCCTTCATTACCACCACTGAGGTGCCCTTGAGCAAGGCCCTTAACCCCAACCGCTCCAGTGGAGCTGCTCAGTGGCCAGCAGATCAGACTGTGGTTGTACTAGGCAGCTTCCAGGTATGAATGTGTAACTGTGTGAATGTGATCAGGGCGTTCCTGCAAAAGAGAGGTTTCCTCTCAGTGAACCTTCCCTTAATAAATAAAGGTTAAAAGAAAATAAAAAAAATTGTGGTTTGGATTAAAAAACACTCCCGGGGAACAAACACACGTTTCCTGGGAGAAATTATTGAGGGTTAGAACTCCGCTCCCCAGTTTGACAGCGCCGTGTTTTATGACCCACCCGTCCCCTGTCCCCCCCCGACCTCTTCCCTACGCGGTCCAAAACGTTCTTATACAGCAGCAGTCAACGGGGTGCATACAGCAATAAATACATTGAATACATACTAATTACAGTGCTTTACTTTTTGTAGCTGTATGTACGAATGGTTCATGTCAACAGCCTGTACAGAGACAGTGAGAGCAGTGCACAGATGCGGGGGCAGTGTGGCCAACTCTTTTCCAATGAACGTAGCTCACTAGCTCCAAAATTTGCTAAAAGTCGCCAGATGATGTCACACGTGCATTTGCATATCGGTGATGTCATCACATATAATTTGCATAAAGCTTGATGGCTGTGTCGTGCTGCACGGCGTAAGAGAAGACGAGAGAGAGATGCCGTGCTGTTGGCAGAAGAGCTGTGGGCTGTGAATACGCTGAGCAGCATGCATGGAAATCAATTACAATATAATATATCTCGCTGGTCCTCTGATGGTCTGAAGTCGCTAAACTAGTTGCTGTGGGCAACACTGATGTGTAGACTCTGGAGATCCAAAAATGCCTACCAATCAGAGCAGACTGAGTTTTTTTCGGGATGGGGCTTTAAAAAGACAGGCACTACAACAGAGCTTCACAGACAGAGTGGAGAAGCCATGGGCAGTATGAGAAAAATAAAGTGTTTTTTGAACATTAAAGCATGTAAACAAGCTAGAGTAGAAACACAAAATACAAGTATAAACCTGAAAACAGAATTTAATAGGTCTCGTTTAAATCACCAACAGTTGTGGCATTGGATGTCAGGTATTAGGAGTTATGAGTTGGGAAGAAAGAGATGGTTCAATTGACATCCATTGCAACTGTAGAATGATTTTGCTAATTGTTTCTGTTAGAGACTAGAGACACACAAGGAAACAAAGGCAAAACACTGGAAGATCAGTACGGAGAGATTCCATCTCAAGTTCTACCACACTTCCTGACTTCTTTCCATTAGCCTTGGTTCCACTCTGTATTTTAGCATATACGGGTTTCTTTTATCGGCTTAGGGATAGTCTAAAATTCTACAGCAATATAGAGTACCATTAAATTCAATCTATTTTGTGAGTGCACTTTTGAATGGAAAAAGGTTTGGTCAAATTGCCCAGTAGTTTTTCAGCTATCATACCTTGAGCCCTACAATGATAAATCCCAGAATAAAAACACCTTATCTCAGTGTGTATACAGATAGACAGCTACATGGAGCCTCCAAGACACAGAGGCTCCAAGCACCACAACATGCCCTTACCTTTCTTTTCTTATTTCTGTGCAGAATAAACAAACACAGACATACAACCACCTCATGCCACAATGATGTGGTGCCTCCAAGACACACAAGCATCACAGCCATCACTGCTTTCCTTTCTGTCCCAACTTAGACAAACAAAGGCCAATCCAACTGGTATTTTCAGCGTCTGGTGACTTACCATGCAGCAGTGCCCTGCTGCCCACTATTATGCCCCTCAGCTAGCCTTAATGTTCCACGGCACGGAACCAAAAACATATTATTACCGTATTGTGTAAGAGTATCTGTAAGTGTGTGTGTGTGATATTAACCCCTTAACGCCGATTGTCGCTAATTTGCATCAAACCCCGTCCATTCAGACTGCAGGCGAGATAGCGTGTGTATTCCCCCCAATGCCGGTTTGTTTACATGCGATACATACCTAGGAACCTTTTGCATGCACTGGTTTCTCGTAGGACCGGTCGGAGTGGGAGATATATCCGTTTCACGTAAGCAAAATTAACCCTAACCCTAATCCTAACCCTACCCCTACACCTAACCCTACCCCTAAACCTAACCCTACCCCTAACCCTAAAGAAACTACTGTCAATGTTAGGGAGTAGGAGAGTGTTTTCTTTCTTGCCGTTGTCAAGATCCATGTATTTGTCATTTACAGTTTAGAAGTTCTAACAACTTTGTGACATGAATGAAATCTACTATGTGTTTTATTAATTTTACCATTTTGTAAAGAATTTTACCATAATGCCTGTTTTATAATTTATATCTATTCCATATGCTATAGACAAATTAACAATCTCAACTTAATTTAACATCAACTTGGAGCCAGAAACACACATAATATTTTGTTTATATAATTGTGAATAAATTCAGGCGTCAAGGGGTTAAAATTATTCTGTGTGTATATTGTATATTGTGTCTGCAATGTTAGAAAGAGTATATGTGTGTGTGTGTGTGTGTGTGTGTGTGTGTGTGTGTGTGTGTGTGTGCGTGCGTGCGTGCGTGTGTGCGTGCGTGTGTGTGTGTGTGTGTGTGTGTGTGAGCCCTGGAGCCACCCAGCTGCAGTTGGTATGTCTTTAACCAATTCTGTCTCCTGTGTTTGGACTGTAGGGGAAAAGACCACCCTGGCAAAATCCCTATTTACAGCTCTCTCTCTCTCTCTCTCTCTCTCTCTCTCTCTCTCTCTCTCTCTCTCTCTCTCTCTCTCTCTCTCTCCCCCTCTAACCACTGTAATATTTAAGGTTTCCTAACCTGTGCCCTTGAGTTACAGTTTTGAATCCACCAAACACTCAATTACACTTTAAATATCTGTTAGGGGGATGTCTGTGAGCTCTCAGTGCTATATTTCTTTTAGCATGCTGAACCGCACTGAGAATGAAAAGAGCTCAGCTGAACTTGAGCTGGCTTGGTGTGGCTTTCAGCAGAGCTGCTCCACAGCCGCTTTTCCCACTGACGAAACAATCATGACAAGATCTACCAAAACTGATTTAAAATAGTGATATGCAAAGTGACATTTTGGGCAACAATATGGCAAGTAGCAGCCTGTGTATTGCATAGTAGATTTTTCAAAATGATAGCCGGTACTAAGTATCCTCATTACTTCATTTATTTCAACTTCAACATGAAATTACCTGCAGAATAACATCCAACAGTCACCTGACTGACATTAATTAGTAGGACAGGTGTTTCAAATGACAGCTCTCAGGGCAATCGACTTAAAGGAAAGAGTCCCTAGAGAGACTTATCATAACCAAGAAAGGTCTGCTGCGAAAACATGTCTACATTTCTAAAAACTAAAAAGCACAAAATACGGAAATAGATGGTAAAAATCTAAATAGAAAAGAAGTACTTACAGTTAAAATAGGCAATGATAATGTTTCCCAGTCAATATAACGTCCCTGAGTCTCACATGCAAAACATGATTACAAACCAGTAACAAAAAGAAAGGATGTTTATTACTATCATCCTCTAAGTATATTTAAGGAGCATACACAGAATTATAGAGGACAAGCTATCAATTGGGTCTAGACCCACAAAGAAGCAAAAACACAGATATGTTCTACAGCCAAATTCTACATTGAGGCTGAGAGGAGCCATAGTCTTTAACCTGCACAACAAGGAAGTTTACTACTGCATCGATATTGCAATATAAAATTACATATACCATGACCCATACGTTTTTAAAATGTCTAATGTGACTTGGGATAGAGTTCCACCCACAAGTAGCCCTAACTGAAAAAGCAGTTTGACTACAGAAAATGCACTTGTCCTTAACGGGACAATGCAGTCGCCACTTGCTGCTCTTACAGTGATGTTGTTATGCAACATGTTTTTGGCCTTTTTTTTCCTCCCAAAAATTAAAATATGTCTGAAATTATACATCCAACATAATATTTGCAAAGATAAAGCAGCCTATTTGGGAGTAAAAGAAACTTTGATGATGGGCTTAATATAGGTATGGTAGCCATCCACTGATACAGTTCATCTTAAGGATTCACTGTGCCTTCTACCTGCATGTTTAACAATAAAGCATGATGTCTAAATAAGATTTGAATATCCATCCATCCTTCCATTTTTATTCATCCGCCCCAGTTTCATATGCAACTCAAAACCGTCTCTCTTTCAGCTAAGGGATCCTTGGCCTAAAAAAGTTATAGACCACTGTTATGGAGAGATTGAGCTTCTCCTCTACAGAATGAGATGTAAGGCCTCAGTATGATTCAGATGAAATGGCTTGTAATACGTGTCATCCGATCACATCAGTTCCCTTAAAGTTCACATTTAAGTAGCTGTGAGGTTGAAATAATCATCATATTCCACTATGTCTGACAGAATCCCATATATAATGTGTATCAGCTCGCTCCAGCTCTCTTCCTAGAAAAACAAAAACAGAAAACGGTGGCAACCATCAGACACCACCCCTATGAAGGCAAGATAGCGGAAAATAAAGCATGGTGTCTATTATGGTTGCTTGTTAACTTACAGCTGTGATTCCACTGACATGTGCCTGACATGGTGAAGGCTAACAGCTTCCCCCTGCTTCCAGGCTTTGCTCGGCTAAACACTGGGCATGTGTCTCTACTGGGCCCACTAACCTAACCTTGCAATGCAGTGTTTGTTCAGGAAACGTTTAGTCTTTTTTCTTCTTCTGTGTAACTATTAGTGAATTATCTCAACTACATATATGGGTGGTGTGTGTTGCAGAGCATAGGTGTCAACCAGAATTAGCTGAGAGAAGAGGAGTGTGTGATGAAACCTCATGTGGTTTGTAGACCACACATCCTGCTGCAGCGATGTTAATTGAACCTGCATGGTCTTGCATACACACAAATTCTGAAATGAAATGTGTGCAGAAATTTGCACCGTAATACCTGAATGCACATGTGCCCTGACACATATACACACACACACACACTGTGAAGCCAGCCGCCCTGAGTGCGATCAGCACCCGACCACAAGCTCACCACTAGTCAAAGTGAAAAACACAGGTTTTAAACAAGCCCCGGTGGGAAAAAAAAAAAAGGCTTTCAAATCTTCATCTGAAATGATCACGGGTAACTGTCACATCACAGCTAGCATCAGCTGCCTCTCAAACAGTACACTCTCAGAGATATAGCTGGGTATTAACAGTTGTATGACTGTATTGTCTAAATGACTAAATTTTCCATAGAATGAGATTCACAGTTGTATTTTATTTTTTTATATTTGGAATTGCATACTTTCTGCTCTGACAACTTTTGTCTGCACGCAGTTTGGTTTTGGGAGATTAAAGTCCATTAAAGTTGTTCAACATTTTTGTCACTTTTTCCGACCTCTTTAATGCCTTTTCTGATGTTTTTGTTGCTTTTTTTGTTGTTTGGCGTTGGGTTTTTTTACATTTTTTTCAAATTTTCTGTATTTTAAATGTAGGTACACACATAATTTCCATTTTTTAATCAAAGGGCAAAGTCTGGGTAATGAGCTGCCAGAACATTTTCTGTTATTTTACGGATTTATTTCTTAGAGTGTAGTGACATCTTTTCCCTGGATTGCTTGATTTGTTCTTTTGTGTAGCTGGCATTTATTTCTTATTTCAACCATGTAGGCATCTCTGAATCTAGTTACTACCCGGTTCTTCTTTTATTTATTCCAAAACCTCACTTAATGTGCCAGAGGACACTGTTTTACAACAGCAAATGTGAAAGACTTAATCAATTGCCAATATGCTGTAAAAACAATGGGCCTCATACAAGAAGATTTTTCTATTCTCATCCTAAACCTTTCTTACTTCCTAGTTCAAGTGTTCCAAGTCAGATTCACCAAACTCTCTTTACAGTAAACTTGTCGTAAATGGCTAGTTCCAGGCAAAGACATGTCATCAGAGCAGAGCTGCACTGGGACAGAAATGACTCAATGGTTTGACAAAATGTTAGATGCAAAATAACGTGTCTCTAAAGCATTGAGGTCCATGACTAATTTGAAAGGCAGCAGTGTGACAATCACAACGATATTAGACAGGGTTATATATAGCCCACAGTAGGTGATGTTAGGGATGTACCGAACCCAGAGTTCGGTTCGGATTCGGCAGAACTTTTGGGCTTTTTGACGGAGTTCGGGTACTACCGAACGTTAGAATTTTTTTCGACCGAACCGAACGCTACCAAAGAGAAGTAAGGAGGCGAGAAAAGGAGGCTAACGTGTTGAGTTTCTGCTCTTGCCAAAGAGTATAGACGTAACAAGAGGCGAAACTCAATAGAACGTTCCATTGCAAAAACGCACCCATGACAGAGCTGCAGCTCTGCCATCTTGGACTGAACTATCTTGTTACTTCACTACTCTTTTTAGAGTTACGTGGTCGACGTAATGACGTAGTTGTAGCTAGACAGTAGCAACGGCATTAGGCTGTGAGAAAGTGAAAATGGAACTTGTGAGCAGAAAAAGTGTTGTTTGGCAGTGCTTTCAGTCAAAAGAAGGCCATTCAAGTCCAGCTGCATGTTCAATTTGCAATGCCGATTGGTCTCGTGGTGGCAAGGACCCTAAACAATACACAACATCGCCGCTGTTAAGACATTTGCGTATGAAACATCCAAAAGAATACGAGTTGTGCATGAAGGAATCTACAGACAGCAGCCAAAATGCAGCAACTTCAGGTACGGCAAAGGAAGGCCAGTCACAGCTAGAAACTTGTGTTAACCAGACCGTGCCTCTCCCGGGCTGTCAGCCGTTCTCTCGGTAAATGAGTCTCCCTAGAGCGGGAGCATAGCGACCGAACGGCCGGCTGCTGCTCGTTAGCTAACGTTAGCTTTCTAATTTCACCCGCCCAACATGCCTTCATCATACACTGGTTAGCGAAAATTTGCAAAACAAAATTGTCACTCATCTGGTGATAGCGATGTGCTTTCCTACGATGTGAATAGAGCGTGGGGGTAGTCTAATTTATGGGATTATAAATCTAAAAGGCTAATATTTTTGAGATAGGGTAAACATAGGCCTTGTCAAAAAAAAAATTTTCCCACTAGTGTGCCAGGCATAATGTTGCCTATTCTTTTTTTTTTTTTTTTTTTACAGATAAAATAAAATGAAAAATGCACTGCTGTGGACGTTGTTTACTTCATTAATGTGTTTACTGTGTTAAGGATGGGAGTAGGTTTCGGTTCGGGGTTCGGCAGAATCTTAACCAGTGGGTTCGGTATTCGGCAGAACCCCAAAAATCTGGGTTCGGTGCATCCCTAGGTGATGTTGCACTGCCGTGTACAACAGAAGATGACAGTGGACAGCAACCTGTATAAACACCCTTTACCAACAAACACTGTCATGTATGTTGTTGTGCAAAAATATGCCAATAAAATCATCAAATCTAACAAACATCCCGGTAAATTAGCAAACTATGATGAGATGATGTGGTGAGCAGAATTGTATTCGTACTTAATAGAAAATTCTAAGTACCAGAAAATTGGTGAACATCCACTTAAATCACTCATACATGCCACCATCAGCCACTAACAAATCCAAATTTGTATGGGTGGTTCTTGCATGAGGCCCATTGTGTTGTATCAGTGGTAGAAAGTAACCAAATCACTGTATGCATATATGGAAATACCATGTGTACTTTGAAAGTATTTGACGTAATGAGCATATGTTCAACAAAGTGTGTGTGTGTGTATGTGTGTGTGCCTGCGTGTGTGTGTGCATGCCTCCGTGCGTGTGTGCATGCATGGGTGCCTGTGTGCATGCATGGGTGCCTGTGTGCGTGCATGCCTTCGTGCATGCGTCTGTTTGTGTGCGCATTTGTGGCTTTTAAAAGTTTATATGGGAAAACGAGCACACCTTGTGAGTGTACTGTATGTGTCTGTGTGTGGCTTTTAAAAACACTTTGCACAGGAAAAATAACACAGCATTGATCCCAGTAAGATAAAGGAAACTTTCACCCACAACCAACCCCTCCCCCCCAAAATGTGTATATATACACACACACACACACACACACACACACACACACACACACACACACACATATAATTGTATATAGTTACACAACACACTAACACAGGAAGGGAAGTGAATTAATAACATGAATAACTTAATGAATAAGGGCTATGATTACCTAAGTGTATACTCCTTACTTCTTTTCTATGCTGGTTACTGTTGTTATATGCTTTTTATATTATTTTGCTTATTTGTGAACTAATTTATACCTTTTGTTTTTGTTTTGTCTTCTGTTTCTTAATTCATTCATTCAATGTTTTGTGGGACAAAATGCAAAAACAAGTGAAAGAGAGGAGAATCCCCCCGCACCTCTAATTGTGGAATTGCCAGTAACAGTGAGAGCTCAGCTTCTCCTTACAGCACAAATGTGTCTGAATTGTTGAAACTGTAAAAGTGGTTAGTGGTGGAAACCAACTTATTTAGACTTCATGTTAGTTTCAGTTTTGTGCTGAATTCAGTGTTTGATTTGGATTTCAGGGGCAAACCTATTTTGTACATATTACAGTACTCTGTTGAAGCTGTACTTTTGATTCAGCAAGGCTGCCTTGGTTCCAGTCTGCAGAAAACTCTCAAATTTTCAGTGTCATAAATTATGGCATGAATGAGCCTCTAAAAAGGCCGGACTGAAGAATCCGGCACAGGAATGCTTCAGTAATGTGTGGTATAAAATATAAATATTTTAGGTCTGAGAATGCTGGAAAGCAGTGAGGACAATGTTGGTACAACAGGGAGTTCAAAGTGGGAGTACAGTGGCGAACCTGTTCTGTAGCCAGGACAGACTATTTGGACAGCTGGCACAGTTTAAGGAGACATGTTAGAGTGTGACTGAGTTTGTGGTTTAGAGTTGCGCATGAAAATACTGCGGCCATAGCAATCTCTGTCTGTCTCTGTCTTGATCTGTTTGTTTGATAGCTCCTCATTCTGTCGGTTCCCCATTCTGTCTTTCCCCTTTCCCTCTTTTCTCGACATTCTCTTCTTCTCTTTGCCAAAAAGACAGCCCTACATTGTAAGCATTCACTCTGCAATTCCTGTCCCTCAATAAAAAGGGAGACTGGGTTTCTGGCAGGCCATCCCAACAGCAATCCTGTGGCTTTGGCATCTTTGGGAAAAGAGAGAGGGAAAGAAAGGGTGGGAGAGAAGGAGAGAGAAAGAGGGCAAGAGATTTTCTAGGATGTTAAGAGTTTATCCAAATGCTTCCAACTGAGGTTCAGCTCCAGAAAATGTCAACTCAACCGTATAATCACCTCTCTTCCCTGCTGCTCTCCAACTCTGCAGGTTTGCCTGGTACAATTAAAACCAGGCTCAGAAACCCTGTGTGTATATACTGGATGTGTATATACCAGAGATGGGGACTCGAGTTTAAGATTTGGACTCAAGTCGCACTTAGGCCGCACACACAGTGACTTCAGACTTGACCTGAGACTCGTCCTCAAAAGACTTCAGACTTGACTCAGACTTGAGATGCATGTCTGATGAGCTGACCTACAACCTACCTACATGACACTTAATATTTAACATATCTGCTGTGCGCAGCCACCCGTGAGAGAGGTCAACAAACATGTCGACCGCACCAGCAGCTGCTGTGGCATTCATCACAGGCTTTGGCTTTAAAAACTTTATACAACAAGACCCAAACAAAAGAACCGCTGAATGCAAAATATGTGGATTGTAGCCTTGTGTAGACTTGACACTTGGACTTTAGCTCAGAGACTTGAGACTTGGACTCTGGTTAAGAAATTTTGACTATGGCTAAGAGACTTGAGACTTGAGACTTGGAATCTGCTTCAGACACTTGAGACTTGACTTGGACTCTGGTTCAGAGACTTGAGACTTGACTGGGCCTGTAGCTCGGAGACTTGAGACTTGGACTCTACTTCAGAGACTTGAGAATTGACTTGGACTCTAGCTCGGAGACTTGAGACTTGACTTGGAATCTGGTTCAGAGACTTGAGACTTGACTTGGACTGTAGCTCGGAGGCTCGAGACTTGGACTCTAGCTCAGAGACTTGAGAATTGACTTGGACTCTAGCTCGGAGACTTGAGACTTGGACTCTGGCTAAGAGACTTGAGACTTGGACTCTAACTCAGAGACTTGAGAACTGACTTGGAATCTGGTTCAGAGACTTGAGACTTGACTTGGACTCTAGCTCAGAGCCTTATGAGCATCTCTGGTGTATACTTCCTGCCCAGTAGGGTTGGGTACCGAAACTCGGTGCCAATAGGGAACCGGTGCCGACGTAAACAGTAGTAACGAGACCGAATAAGAACGAAAGTTTCGGTGCCTCATTTCGGTGCCTGACTTTACACTACACCTGACAGCATGTAACGTTAGCCTACCTTTAGCTAGTAGCTGGATTAATCACGGTAAAATGCTGACAGCTAACGTTAAACAGTGTGTTTCACTGTGGAGGACTTCAACAGCGGGATGTAACAATCTGCTCTGCAGCGCAGCAGCTGCCGTTGTCGCAATTCATAGATATACAGTATGTTTATATGGTCGGAATTAAACAACACAGACGGTGCGTTCACTTGCAGCTGCCATTGTCGGAATTAAACAACACAGATTCACTTAAAACTGGTAGCCTCGTGGTGCATTGACAGTAATTGTAAAATACCCTTTTCCCATCTGGGGTTCAACAGCAATTTACTGGTGAAATAAGTTATTGTTATAGTTATTACGTTATTATTAAATCTTTAATTTTGACCATGGCCTTAGCAATAAACAAGTCACTGACTGTTGTTTACTACCCTTTTTTTTTTTTTTTTTACTTTATTGAAAAGTACCGGTTCAGGCACCGTTTAGGCACCGGCACCGTTTTAAAAGTATCGATTTAGCCGATTAGAACCCTACTGCCCAGACCGTCCTCAGCAGAAAACAACCGTATAGGTGGATAGATTGTGCAAGTAGCTCATAACCACGAGTTTGCTTCCCTTCACAGGGCATCAATTAACCAGTTTATCCCTAAATTTAACCAAGTAGTTATGTTGCCTAAACTTTAGCTGCATTTTTTTCTGTCCACACAGCAGAAAAAGATGTAAACACAGCATTGATATATTATTACCGAATAAAGTTGCTATCGCGAAAATGTTAGCAAACTTTACATACAGCATACACAGAGCCACATTCGCATGTCCATGTGACAAATCAAATATTCATCTTTTTAGCTGTTTTGGTCTCCAACTCTTAAGCTGTTAAATGATCCATTAGGCTATATTTACCTGTTAGTCTCTTAACTATACGGTTTATCACATAAACAGATTTTTAGAAATAAATCAATTTTAAATCATTGGCATTTAATGTCCAAATTCATCATCAACCGTCTGAGATCTGAGGGCACATAATCTTCTTAAATGTACCTTTTTAGGACATTTGCATAAAACTGATCCCCATGTGTTTTATATCAAAATGTACGGAACAAACTCAGCTTTCCATAGAGTGATGCCCACATTTTTTCTAGAGCAATGTTTAAAGAGATAATTTGGCACTAAAGCTGAAAGGTTGATGTTGGCTTTTTGAAATTCTTCAAATCTCTTTTGAAAACATACCTTAACTTATGATGACATTTTCTAATATCGCTTTTTGAGTAGGAGTTTTGTCAAACATTATTTGGTGCGTCTTTTGTCCTCAGAGGGTTAAACACAATCTCTCGTTTTGCCGAATAATTAAATATCAGTGTTATGTCTATAGAGTGAGCAGCATAAATAAATCCATATCTATTCACAAGAGGAACAAAATGATGTCTACTGAGTGGTCTTCTCTTACACAGTGAGCGCCATTAGCAAGGCACTGCAATGTTCAGTTACCAAGAGACATTAAAAATAACGTGATAACACATGCATACTGCACTGTAATGCAAAAAACACACACACACATCCATGTTGCATTGGCAAGTATATGTCTTTAAGAAAGTTTCCTCCCCAGTGTGATCCAGCCCTGTTACAGTTACAACAACTGTTTTCATGAAGCCAGAAGAAAGTTGTTACTCGTCACCTTTAGTTGAAGAATGAAACCATTCAATTGCTCTTGGCCAGCTTGTGTTTGTGTTTGGATTTTCAGAGTGTGTAGGTGGGTGTGTGATGTTACTGGAGGAGTGTTAACAGCTAGTAAATGACTTTATTCTCTCCAGTGTATAACTCAGCCAATAGGATCCACATGTAGCCAGTCAACACATATACACTACATGTATGTGCATATGCATGGCCTTGTTTGTATAAAAAAAAAATTTTTTATAGTGAACACACAACTTGGCCCTGGAGCAATTGTTCCCTTTGCCCAGCTGGTAGTCCAACCTTAGTAAACAGACACACGCATGCATGCGCGCGCACACACACAAACACACACACACACACACACCAATTATCCACTAGCTGGGTAGTAGTGACCTCACAGTGCTTTCATTAATGCCCTCATAAAAACACTCTTTAAACTTTTCTTTCTTTAAATGAATAATATTGTAAAACTCCCCTTTAACATGGCCACCAACTGCTACAAGAGGTGTTCGTGTGTGTTTTTTTTTATGGCCTCAAGAAGCAACTGATAATGACTAATTTGGGGTTTTAAGGTCAGGTAAAGTGTTGTTTGAACCACTGCTCGCTGCTTTGTTTCCCACTTCAATACATCTAAAAACTAATAAGGCCACTAACAAGAAAGCGTGGTTTAGGAATACAGTTTTTATCGGTCAGCTGTAATTGGCTAATAGAACGCCCACTGCCATTTAACAGCTAATCGGACAAATGAACAATATTGACTTCAACACTCTCAAAATTCTAATTCATGCATGTCCGCAAAAATAAACTGGTTAAGGTATGGTTAGAGTCAACACTTTAACGTTAAGAATAGGGAGATAATTACCCCTATTTTCAACCGGGCGTGTCTGCGCTGAGTTCCGGAGGCGCAGCGGCCCCCGCGAGGAATCGCAGCCATTCAAATCAATGTTTTATATTCCACCAGCCACTTCATGGTGCGTCCCAGAAGCGTGATTGAAGCGGCTCTCCGCTACACTAAAAATGTAAGAATTCTTTCCAATTCTTTTCTTTTCCAGAAAGACATGCAACACAGAACCATGGTGAGCACTGAGCACCTCAGTGAAACTAATTCAGAACTTTAACATGCTGTGTTTTCCTCTTGATATGAGCAAGAGATAGGAGACTTGTTTAATTATAATACTGTTATACTGTGATATCCTTTGCACAAGTTCCAAACACTTTGGGATTTCCACAAAAACACTTTTTTGCTTATCTTCAAGCTCACCCCTATATCAATACAAATGTTAGGTAAATACAAGAAACGGGCCCTCTTTTGGCCAGTCGAAAGGTGTGTAATTAATTTCAAATTGAATTAAGGTTTTATTTCGTATTTTATCATAGCTTGTGGAACTGTAATGGATATAATATTGAAAGAATTGTTACCTGGCAGGCTGGGCACTTTTGGCCCGACACAACTGTCTTTCTTTTTTTTTTGTCTAACCGGTCCATAAACCAGGTAGATCGTTTTTTTTTTCTAAATTGACACTGGCCCAATCATATCTCTCCCCCCCCCCCCCCACCCCCCCACCCCCGCCCCCATCCAGATTCCATGTATGCTCCAGCTCTCCTCTGTAACAGAGGTGCAGCTTGGTCCAACTTGGCCCACAGCTATGCATGGAATCCTCCCCCTCCTTTTCCAACCAGAGTTCCTCTGATTTTTGTTTTCTCCTCCGTTCCCAATTCAACTGTGGAGTTCGTGTTTACACATCGATTGACATTCTGCTCACTTAAGACCGTATAAACCTCCCTAATGACTGTATTATCAACATGATAAGTGTACCATGGTGGAATATGTTCAAATGTGTCAAACGCTCCAAACTGCAATGGCATTATACACAGGGTGCGATTTTTGAAAAAAGCAGAGGGATGGATGTTTTTTGATCATGCACAACAAAACAATACATGCAAGAATAAAATCCCCTGCCAACACCATTGATATAGTGCCACTCGGCCAGCCATGCCAAAACACTTATAGATGAACTTCAATATTCAATGGAAAATAATCTCAAAATGAAATAGCACAACGTGGTGTCAACATAAAACACAGTGTTTTCAAGCCGGAGAGTGGGGTCACTCCACGGGCGAAAAACAGCAGCAGCAGTAGTGAAAGAGACAGCATTGGTGAAGCTGGGATCAGTGAGGAGGGAGATATATTTAAATGGATCTCCTTAATGACAGAATGGCTGTGATTTGTGTGTGACCTATAAAAAAAAGCCTTTTTTTTCCATCCTGGACCTTATTTTCCTATGTTTTTGTGTCTAAGTGACTGATGGAACAACAATCTTCGACATTGTTCCAGCAATAAGCGAGATTGCTGTTGACGGCAGTCAGCGAAACAAGCTACAATGTAAGTTATGTGGCAATTGCACACCCTCAATTTACGTCCACAAAAGTGCTTGTTTGGCCACAAAGTGTCTGAGCTTTTTTGGTTTGTATTTCCACTTTTCCAGCAATGACGACTAGTTTTGGTTAAAATAAACACATAGTTTACCGATTTACATGTGAAAATATGTTGGCTCTATACACGGTAAAAGTACTGTTTATTTAAATGGAGTCTGGTGGGTTTAGCGTTAGCGATCTCAGAGCTGTTTCTTATTAAACAAAGAGGATTTTAGTCTTTTAAAAAAGGTCTATCTCTGTAGGGATCCTTTCCATAATGTTGTCAGACACTTAGAATAATAATCTGAGCCAGTGGCAAAAACAGCAAACGAAATTGACGATGCACATTTGTCCCATAGGGTTACATTGCAGTCTGTGACTGCTGGTCACACCGTTCTCACTTAATACTGGACCAATGTTAAAGATTGTTGTTCCGATCAGTCACTTACACACAAAAACATAAGAAAATAGGGTCCAGGTTTTCACTTTATTTTTTTCACCTTCCACCCTTTCTTCCCCTCTCTTTCTCTCTCTCTCTCTCTCTCTCTCTCTCTCTCTCTCTCTCTCTCTCTCTCTCAAACACACACCACTGGCGCCGACTATCTTTGTCAGTCCTCAGTAGTCTCGCTTTACCAGACCCTCCTCCAAAGCACGCTGGACGAGTGTCTGGCTACTCCACATAGCATTCTTTAAACCAATCACAATCATCTTGGGCGGTGCTAAGCACCAGGAAAATTCCGCTGTGACGCTGGAAAATAGCCTCGGGAAGGAACTTGTTTTGGTGGTCTAGCTAGTCTAGCTAGCTGTCTGGATGATTACCCTGCAGATATCTGAGAAAAGGTTACCATAGTCCTCATACATCCACCAGAGTTTAGAGTGCCAACACAAAGGAAGCCCAAGGCAACGGATATCTGGCCTAAATAAGTGAAATTCGGCGGATTTTCCGTTGGCAATGGAGCAATCCCGGAAATGGAACGTCGAGGATATAGACCAGTCCTCAGTGTCTTGCATTGCCAGACCTATCTCCACAGTGCTGTGCCAACGCTGCAGTATAGTCCGTAGTCAGGTTCAGGTGGTTGATTAAAGTGGTTAAAGTGGACCGGAACGATCTGGAACTGCTCCGGCACCTTCAGTTAATAAGTATATTAATGCAATTGGCAGTTTCATACATCAGTGTTTCATTCTGCAGCAGCACACCACCATGATTCCTGCATGAACAAGGCAACTGTCTGTGGTTAGTTCAAATGCATGTAATAACAGCAGGACAGTTGAGTGTCTGTGGTTAGTTTACATGTTTGTAATAACAGCAGTTGACAGACAGTTGAGTGTTTGGCAGGACTGTCTTAACTGAAATATTCAATATAGGACATTAACACAGTAATAAGAATAAATTCAAAAGTGGCAGGGTTGGCTCAGTTAGTAGAGCAGGCACACATATACTTGGAGGTTTATGCCTCGACGCAGAGGTCCAGGGTTAGAGTCCGACCTGTGACGATTTCCTGCATGTCTTCCCCCTCTCTCTCCCCTTCCTCACCTAGCTGTACTGTCCATTAAAAGTGGAAAAGCTCAAAAATAATAATTATAATCTTTAAGAATAAATAAATTTAAAAAAGCTGACAAAATTCAGAGAGAAAACATTTTGACTAAAAGTGACAAGTTTAAGTTGACTTAAATGTAAGCATGTAACTATAAGCATAAAAAGCATTTTCACGCATACCTCGTTTGGTCCGGACTTTCGGACTTTTTAGTTTGATCCGAACCAAAATTACAGGTGTGAAACCTCCCCCGGGCCGCGGTCCGGATCAAAAGACCAAATTTTGGTCCGATAAAAAGAGGTGGTCTCGGTCCGGACCAAATTGGTCCGGTTCGTTTATAGTGTGAAAGCATTTTTTGGATGGTTCGGACTTTTGGACCAAATACAAGAAGCTCTGGCAGGCTTTCCTTGTGTTACAAGACCGGGGAAGCTCCTTTAAGGTGCTTAGTGAGAGAGAGTGACGGTGAATGCGTTCAGAGAAGACAGCTGTCGGCTATCAGAGCAGAGAATACATCAGCAGTTTATTTGTTAAGTGGTAAATGTACAGCGTAGGTTTCAGTTTGTCTCTGAATAAATGCTCCAGAAAGAAAGTTCCCTTGCTTCTCAACATCACAACAAAACAAAAAGGGCCGAGGCAGTAGGGGGAGAGCAGCAGTCAGTAGGGGGAGAGCAGCAGTCAGTTGGAAAAACTCTGACACAGAGAGATTATATGAGAGGACGAGGAAGCCCTTCAACAAACCAATCAGTTAGAAGTATCTGGAGACGTAGCTCACGTATGTGATGACGGCAGGACGTAGGTTTGTCACGTATAGATCTTTAGTGCGCTTGCAAAACTGCAGTGTGAAACCACAACTTACCGGATCAAATGTATACAATGTAACAAAAACATGAACCTTGGTCCGGACCTTGGTTCGGACTTTCATGTGTGAAAACGCCCTTAGTATACAGGGCCCTCATAGGAGAAGGAGGCCCACAAAGATACTAGAATGAATAGCCGTGGATGCAGGAAGGGGCCCATAGAGGATGCCTGTTTACAGGGTCCAGAATTTTGTGCTACGCCCCTGACTAAAATTAATTCATAAAATAGCATTTTCATCTAAAGACTAAGACTACATCTAAAATAGCTTTACCGTTCTCTCCCTCTCTCCAAAATGAACAATGATTCATAGGCTTACAGGCATGGCCAAACAGAGGAAGTCCAGAGGATAGCAGGAATGGGGCAGGCAACAGGTTCCCGGTACAGTAACAGGGTATCAGAGGAGAGTGGAAATCGGCCAGTTATATACTGTATACTGTAGGGCTGACGAGGGAATGTACAGACAGGTGAGCAGATGACTCAGGGTCGGGGTGACTGGGGCAGGTGGAAAAGTCTGAGGGGACCGGTAGAGAATGGCAATGCGGCTTGAGGGAGGGACAGAGAGGCAGAATGTGACAATCAGCTTCATGTTAACTTTCTCCCAATATACTATAAACCGAGACATTGCGTTGTCTAAATCACTGATTTACATCTCTCTTATCTCCTCTCCTGACCTTTCTGTCTCTTTGTGTTGCTTTCTTTGTGTTCATTTCTCTCTCTTTCTCTCTCTCTCTCTATATATATATATATATATATATATATATATATATATATATATATATATATATTTTTTTTTTTATTATTTATATATATATATTTTTTTTTATTATTATTTTTTTTATTTTATTTTCTCTCTCTCACTGAGGTATTCCATAGGGACACTTTAAGGGCTGGAAGAGGCCCAGGCCTTCGCATGTCAGACTCTGAACGAATGCCAGTTTCCCCCCTCCCCCTTTCTCTTCCTCTCTCCCTACCTCTCTGTTTCTACATCTCTCGCCCCCAGTGCCTGACCCTCTCAGCACTATCACTCCCTCGGTTCCCTTCGAGTCGGCACGGCGTGCCGGCAGGAAACTCGGCCAAGTGGGCTTCCTGAGCGAGCGGGAGAGGAAGTACAGTAATAAGGAATAAGGAAGGGGGTGTGGGTTTAAAAATAACCCGCCTATATAAGCTGAGGCAAGAGCCCACTCTCTCTGTCTCAAACTCTCACTCTGTTCCAACGCAGCTCTGCTGCAGCCAGGAGCTTGCCTCCGCTCTCTATTCTCACACACACACACACACACACACACACACACACACACACACACAGAACATCACGGCTTTCCTGCCGTGCAGAGGAAAGTGGAGAAGTCAAAGCAGGTGTTTCCAAGAAGTTTAACAAAGACATAAACTATGTGCGCTGAGGAGAGCCACTTTATCCCCCAAACAGGCTGCAATAACTTTGACAGAGGGAGAAAGTCCCGTCTGTTTCCTATAAGAAATCAAGGCTCGTAGCAGAAACGCATTACTCCTATAAGCCTCAGACAACTGATACTTTTCCTCAGCACATTGTAAGCCAGGCTGAATTGATTGCATGCTGATATTAGATTACTGTAGTATGGTGCTGTGTGTGCAGCATGCGGTATGAAGTCCTGTGTTTTAAGGTGTTTTAGCCAGGCTTAAAGACTCTGTGGTGGTTTAACAGAGTATCACTGCGTTCAGCATGTTTTTGAACCACTTACATAAGACTGGCAGTGAACTCAGTGGAAGAGCATTACATTTGTAGAGAATCTAAAATAAAACACAACTCTAAAGCTCTATACTGATTGATTGGTCTTTGTGATTTGCATCATATGTAACACTAATTTACACGCCCTCTGAAAAGGACAGTTTCAGTTCATTTCTTTTCCTGTCAGTAATTATAACATTGTTCTCGCCATGTTAGGGCTACAACTAACAACGGTTTTCATGCTCAAATACAAAACATAATTCACGTCTTGATTAAACAGTTGTTTGGAAATTAATGTTGAAAAGTTACCAACACAACTTCTGCTCCGATGTTTTCAGATGTCTTGTTTTGTCAGACTAACCAGACCCCAAATATATTGAATATACAATGATACAAAACAGAGACAAGCAGGCACATTTGACAAACTGTAAACTTCTGAACAAACATCACATACACCTATGTTCTTACAGCAGATTCGGCATCTTGTCTTTTTCTTGCATGATACGCGAGCGTATGTTTCAAGCCAGGCAGGTAATCACATACAGGAAGATCACAGTGCAGCTAGTCTCACTTTGCCAGACCCTCCTCCAAAGCGTGCTGAAGGAGATTCTGGCTACTTCACATAGCATTAGGGGATGGGAGGAAAACGTGCTCTGGTTTATTGGCATTTCTTTAAACCAATCAGAATCGTCATGGGCGGTGCCAAAATCCGCACAGAGCCGCTGCAAAATAGTCTTGCGAGAGAAAACTCAGATTGGACAGAAAGTCTAGCTAGCGGTCTGGATTTACCCTGCAGAGATCTGAGGTGCAGTTAACAATAGTCCTCATAAATCCACCGAATTTAAAATTTCAACACAAAGAAAGCGGAAGGAAACGGAAAATGCATGCATCTGGCGGAATTTCTTGCGGCACCAGAGCAATCCCGGAAGTTCAATGTCACAGCTATAGACTACAGTGCAGCTGGATAATTTACCAAAATAAAAACATTTCAAAATAAAACACCTAGGTTCATGGTGAATTTGGCTCTAACACTTCTCACAGCGAGACACGTGAACAGGCACACAGAGAGAGAGAGACCGACACACACACACACACACACACACACAGCCACATATTACCACAGTGAGAGAGAGAGAGAGCAGGGAGAATCAGTGGATTCCTGACACTAAACTAACGTTATGTCCGCCGTTTGCAGCAAGCATTTTGTTACCAGTTCAAATATCCAAATGTCAGTTTTAGGCTAGTCTCGCTTTGCCAGACACACCTCCAAAGCGTGCTGAAGGAGGGTCTGGCTACTTCACATAGCATTCGGGGATGGGGCTACGCTCCACACAGAGCCACTGCAAAATAGCCGTGCAACAGAAAACTCAGATTGGACAGATAGCGGTCTGGATTTACCCTGAAGAGATCTGAAGAGCAGTGAACCATAGTCCTCATAAATCCACAGAATTTCCTGCGGCACCGGAGCAATCCTGGAAGTGGAACGTCAAGGATATTGACTAGTTTTAGGCTAACTATATGTCTGTAAGTTAAGCTAACGCACCTAACGTCGGACATAATGTTAGCTTAGTGTCAGGATCCCACAGAATTCCCCTTCTCCCTGCTGATTCCTCGAATCTGTATCCACTTTTGTCTTCCTAAAAGCTCAGTTTTTTGGATTGGCAGCTTAAAAAAACTTAAGTTATGGGATCTTTAAATTGTTGGTACTGAATATAACCACACAGCAGCCTTGAGGTATTTTTCTGTTTGCTAGCAGACGAAAATGACGAGGAGGCATCTTTATGCAACACAAGGGGGGGGGGGACATTAACTAATATTAAAAAGACACAGCTAAAAGGCTTAGAATCCTTAAATGGGCAAGAACATATAAATAGTAAGGGCTCAAATAACCCAATTCTATATTGTTTTACAATATGTGACTTTTTTTTTATTCTGTCCCCCATTACACATTTCCCATTTAGGTATAGGCTTTAGGGTATTTCAAAACGTGAGTGAAATGAAGCAGCATGTGCAAATTTAAATATTCTAGAAATATTTATTAATCAGAAGATTGGTCTCAAACTTTCATATAACTATGAATTTCCAAAGTACAGAGCAGAGCAGTTAAAACCATTATAACTATGTTTGTGTGGCCGAAATCTCATTGGCAGTGGAAGGTAAGTAAAGCAAGTTTGTCACTGAAAATGCTGAGTGGAAAGTGAAAGTGGAGTGTCTTTGAATGTACACACTTACACATGATGTGCATTTGTGCAGTAAAGCCCATCATTCAACCTTTCTCTGAATTGCAGTATCCTAGGAATTATATCCGTGTTTAATGATTATGCACCTCACGATTTATGTCCAAAGTCAAGATTCGGTGCCTGCTTGTTAGCTAACGTTAGCTTTCTAATTTCACCCACCCAATATGCCTTCATCATACACTGGTTAGTGAAAATTTGGCAAACAAAATTGTCACTCATCTGGCGATAGCGATGTGCTTTCCTACAATGTGAAAAGAGCGTGTGAATTCAACATTAAGTTGTTACATTTAACTATTTTAGAGGCTGTGGACGTTGTTTACTTCATTAATGTGTTTACTGTGTTAATGGACTGAGAATGGGAGTAGGATTTGATATGGACCTTTTTCACAGCAGACATTTTGACTTGTCATAGTAGGAAAAGCACAGCTGAAATTGATAACCTTAACGATGGCTCAATTCCATCAAGTGTCCCAGTGAGCTATTTCAGTGAGTCAGCACGCACAATACCAGGGCCTCTCCTAAGTGGAATGCAGCCATCATTAATGGTTTTGAATACACCTGTGCTTTTCCTACTATGACATGTCAACATGTCTGCCATGAAAAAGGTCTATTCAGTTTCGGATTCGGTATTCGGCCGAACCCCGGTGCAACCCTAGTTTAGGCACCAAAACAACTAGTTAAGATTAGAAAAAATGGCTGTGGTTTGGATTAAAACACCGGTCCCCTAGTACTCCCAAGACACAAACATGTGTTTCCTTGGTGAACGTCCTGTGTTTTTGCTGCGACACTGACTCCGCTCCTCTGCTTGAAAGCCCTGTGTTTAATGACCCACCCATTCACCCTAACCCCCTCACTACGTGGACCAGAGCAGTCTTATACTGCAGCAGTCAACGTGCTGCATACAGCAATAAATACATGGAATACTAAGGAATTACAGTGTATTACTTTTCATAGCTATATGTACAAATGGTTCATGAGAACAGCCTGATCTATCTGTAAATGCCCATTTTGAAGTGAATGTTTTCATTTGGGAATGTGTCTCAAAGAGTCAGTCCGGCAATATTTGTGTACAGAGAGTAAGGTTTGGACTCCTCTAAATGTAATGTGTTTGCAGCCAGGCCCATCAGCCTTGTTGTGGCATGATGTAAATCTCAGTCTAAACAATGATCAGAGCTAGATGAGCACATGTGAGAACCTCTGAGGCTCGCACAGAGAAACACCCAGCCAGCCAGGATTCACTTCCACATGGAAATGTACACCATCATGGTGTGACAACAGGCCAAAACACACAGGCTCAACCTCTCAAACACAAATGCACGAATACGTTTCCATGTAAAATTTAATACTTTCTGCATGTGCGAGTGCAGCTTTTGATGCTGGCTGAGAGAGCACAAAAAACAAACAGCGCAGGCCCACTGTTTGCTGTTCATGTCTCAATTAAAGGATCAGATCGCCTTAACGCAGTGTGAAAAATAAATCGGGAATGACAAAGTAAACAGTGTCTTCCTATGTGGGGAGGGTATGAGTCAAATGTGCATTCAGTTATAGCTTTAGCACCATCAGCACGGACACAGGTGACTCCCAGCACACATGGGTGATTACTGAGCCATGAATCAGTGTGTTTGGAGAAGGAGAAGACAGGGAAGACAAGACAGAGATGAAAGTGGATTATTCATTGGAGACATGAGATGAGTGGGGTGGAGGAAATACTGGAAGAAGACAAACACGCTGAGAGAGAAGTGCCAGAGCTGGAGAGCTGCTGCTTTTCATCTGGTGAACAACTGTTGGAGCATGTAGAAGTATGCTATCATTATCAAAGTGGAGCAGAGTGCTGGCTGTGGCAGTGACTTCTGCATGATAGGAACAAGTGGAATTATTCTGTTCTTGAAAATAGTAAAATACTGACCGGAATGTTCTCTGCTGGAAGGGAAAGACAGACAAATTCGGAAATATTCAGATTGTTATTTATCTGCATTGATGATTACAGAAATAAATCCTGAAGATAGGGTTTGAAAATATGACATCAAGATCAGGACTAGTCTATATCGACGATGTTTCATTTCCGGGATTGAGGACTGTGGTTATCTCTGCAGGGTAAATCCAGACAGCTAGCTAGACTATGTGTCCAATCTGAGTTTTCTGTTGCACGACTAAAAAGCCTTCCCAAGGCTATTTTACAGCACCATTGCTTCGTCCGGCGCTTAGCACCGCCCAAGACGATTGTAATTGGTTTAAAGAAATGCCAATAAACCAGAGCACGTTTTTCTCCCATCCCGGAATGTTGTGTGGACTAGCCAGACCCTCTTCCGCAGCGCTGTGGAGGAGGGTCTGGCGAGACAAGAACCACTCATATGAGAGGAATGATATCAGTGTCATCTCTGTGCATCAAGTACAGACACAGGTCTGGGTGAGAATGCAAAATGCAGGAGGTACTCCTTAAATGAAAATCTGGTACTTTTTTTAAAATCTTATTCTCATTGCAGGAAATATTGTGGCCAATCGCTCCTACCCTGGACACAAATTATTTGAATCTCTTCTCTCGCAGGAGGCTGCGGTCCATCAGGACTAAAACATTCAATGCCTCATTAACAAAGCCCGGGACCCGCACTGACACAGACTCTGATTGTGTTCATTTTGACTATGGGTCATACAAACTCTGCAATCACCACCTCTGATGTAGAGATTTGGGAAACGTGAACTTGAGCCAACTAAATTTAATATGTAGGAGCAAGCGGTGCAAGCCTCCTAAAGCTCTCTGACTCTGACTTAGTTTTACATAAATCATGTCAAACATGAGTATCTGAGTACAACTGAAAGTAAACGCAGATAGTTTGGTTAGCCTGCAAAGTTTCCTCAGAAATAGATCCCTTTGTAGTTAGCTACAGTACAAAAGCTCATCTTTGGGGCTACTTTCTGTGTTCACTGTAGGTTGGACTTAAATCTCTAAAATGGAGGAATTGAGTGCAAAGTTAGCATGATCCATAGTCAGAATAGCTGCAACTATATAAAGATCCAGGTTAAGAAATAACACCATTGTCCTTTATTTTAACATAAAGGACTCTTGGAAAATTTCCTAATTTAATTTTAGGAGTTCACAAACTGTACACTCTAAATATATTTTTGCTGCACAGTAAATGTGACTGACAGTGACTGAGAGCTAATGCAGATCTTGCTGGTGCCACAGGCATGGATATGGGTACAGTTATACGGTTATAGTTGTGCAAACTAATAATAATAATAATAATAATAATAATAATAATAATAATAATAATGATAATAACATAAATGAATATGATTCTGAAGTCCAACAAACATAAAACAGTTTGAAAAATTAAAGTTCTTACATGTAGTGGATATAATAAGTTTCTTAAACAAAATGGCAGCTGGGTGGTCAGAGGAGAGTCAGAGAGAGAATGTAGGCTATCAGTTTGGGCCAGACTGATGCGTAGAATAACCCCACTGAGGCTAGCATTCATTAAGACATGTACTTTGAATGTAAATAAGGTGCCAGAGTGCACACACTTAACTGCATGATTGTTGTATAGCTACTTGGACTGAGTCACTGACAGAGACTTGAAGCAGAGACAGGGGCCTTGTCATTTCCCTTTTATTTATTACATTATACAATCTTTTACACACATCAAAAGAAACAGCAGTAATCCATTAGATAAAAATATACATTCAAAAGCAACCAGGCGCCGTACCAAGATATTATCATAATCCATTGTTTAATACATCCATGCGCACACAGTTATGACTCTGCGAATGACAGAACGTTGATTTCCAAAAGTGTTGAAGAATTCTGAGAACATATGACGGTTTCTCCAGACTGATAAGAGCAGATTACCACAGAGACAACAACCCACTAATAGTTGTTACTAAAAATGTCTGACTGTACAGCTGCTTGTTACAGTAAGACAGGAGGAAGCTATTACTGAATCTTGTGCCGCATGTCAGTTAAACTTACGTCCCGACCCAGAGCATCAAAAAGTGATGTTGAGAATCCTGACCAAGCGCGTCTAAATATGACGCCAAAGGGCTAAAGGAGACTTTTTGCGTCAGTAACAAATCCCAACGGCACCCAAGCATCACTTTTTGACATGCTGGGAGTGAGAATGTACACGGTAAAATAATTTTGGTGCTCCATACCAAACATCACCTGAATTTGGAAACAAAAAACCACACAACAGGAGTTTAACAGTCAGCACATCCAGTCAGACAACCGTCCATACCGACCACACATCCAAAGTATTTACAACGATGCACACACTTTGCTAATATACTCTCACACATTCATGTACAGTATCATCCTGGAAAGCTACATAACTAAGTAATTGACTCATAATGAGGTTGGGTCCCCATACTCATTTGTTCTCATTACAGCTGTTTCCACAGCCTCCTCCTTCCGCTGATGTGATAACAGCTGGCGGCAGTGATACACCATTGAACTGCATGCTGCTACCTCGTTATGAGCCACAATGCTAAATTGTAACAATGGCATTTAAAACCTCATATACGATTCACTGTATACATTGCATACAAGTGTCAAACTTGTTATTTTTTCCCCCTTAAAGAAACCATTAATCCAAAAAAAGAGATAAAGTAAAACACATTTTTGCTAAACAGTGTGGTTCTGGAAGTAGAAATCCCAATTTTCTACATAAGTTTTCAAAATGTTCTTTGGCGCCGAATCAAATGTTTTATGGTCACGATTCATTTCGTAGCTGGTTGGCTTGGTCCCAGGCTTAACACTCTTTATATAAACATTTTCTGAAACGTCAATGGAGATATTGAATGTGGAAAATCACAAAGCTGTTAAAAAAGTGGGCGGTCACTGTTGAGCTCTATAGTTTTGGTTCAGATTTCGAGATGTCCAGCTCTAAAGTTTCTTCCTCCATGTGTTTTTATTTGTAAGGTGGCGGTAAATGGAATTTTGTTTGTGGCTCTCAGAATAAAATCACAGACCATACTGTTAAGTTTTAACAGAGATGACTTTCTACTGAAAATTGAATTTGCACTTTAAAATCAATAAAGGTGTGTTCAGTGACTTGCACTCCATCCATGCTAATAGCTGTATCAGAGTTGATTGGTTGGAACAGTACAGGCTGTACATCTTCACCTGCTTCGTAAAATGCTGCACACGCACTCTGACTAACTACAAAGGAATGCCACCAAATCACCTAAGGCTGCCAGGCCTCAGGGTGACTATCACAGTACAGTCAGCCTTTGCAGGGCTTGATCACCAACTGGGCAAGGTGGGGTTTGGTGGCAAACCTTCAGGGACTCATTGTTTGCCCAACACATTATCATACCTAAACATTATAGGTCCATTTTCAAAGTTTACCAAAACAACACATACAAAAGGACGTAACCAATGTCATTGTGTCACATAAAACTCATAGGTAAAACTTGGTTAATTTAAAAATGACAATTGATTTTAACCTATTCTCCTGAGTGAAAGTCCTGTGTTTGTTTGCTCCATCCTCCGCCTTAATCTGTCTCCTTAAGGCTGAAATATAGTAGTACGTAGTCTCTACGCAAAGCCTACGCCGTAGCCTACGTAATTAAATTCAATTTTATTTATAGTGTCAAAGCAAAGCAGAAGTTCTCTCTGGCATCTCAGGACACTTTACATTAGACCTAACAATTCCCCCCGAGAGTAAGCATTTGGTGCGACAGTGGCAGGAAGAACTTCCTTTATTTAACAGGCAGAAACCTAAGGCAGAACCAGGCTCTTGGTGGGCGGCCATTTGCCACTGCCGGTTGGGACACAGAGACACTTATGCAGATATACAGATATACAGAAATATGATTCATAATAATTATAGAAGTTAGTTTGATGGACAGTGGCAATTATAGCAACAATAAGGATAATAAAACTATGACTAGAAATAATAGTAGTAGCATTGCGGGGCATACCAGGGCGTTGAGCAGGACCACGGCAGCAGCTGCAAACACGATTTAGGTGCCACCACAATCTGCAAGGCATAAAGCTCCCCGGAACTCAGTTAGTAACAAGCATTAATGGGACATGAATGCACACAGAGGGAAAGAGAGAGGAGAGAGTAGCTCAGTGTCATAGGAAGTGCCCCGGCAGTTTTAAACTATAGCAGTGTAATTAAGAGCTGGTCTGGGCGAGCCTACAAAGGGTTGGTAGATGATTCAAACAGAAGAGAAGAGAAGCAGAGCTAAGGAAGGGTCCTGTGTCTTTAGTTATACACCCTCCGTGTCTGTAGCTATCCAGCCGGGACGTAAGTGGCCTAGTCAAGTGGCCTACTCCGTTGTGAGGATTCATACTTGCGCGCTGGTGTGTCTGCCTCATTCTAGCGGATCTCTTTAAGAGAATAGCGGAGTCGGTATGTGTGTAAGTGTGAGGAGTGTGTGGTAGAGCGAGTGAGAGAGTGACAGGGATTAACTTCGGAGCAAGTACCAACTCCAGCGGTGGAGACAGAGAAACAAAGTGTCTTCCCTTGGCTTTCGGACCATGGTCGGAAAATAGAAGCAGGAAAAGTACACCCTTCCTTTCATGTTGTTTCTGGAGAAGGAGAACCCGGAAATGAGTAGCTAGGGGGAAACGTGAAGCTACCAAGCCCAGCCAAGCAGACCAATCACAGTTGTTGCGGTTTGTGTCGCCACGTGTAGTTACATTTCTGGGGAGGTGCACATCAGGCCGTCCGTATATACGCATAACTACGTAAGTACCTACCGCGTAGATTCAACGCAGAACCATAAATCAAGCTCTACGCGGAATTTGCTGCTCAATCACCCAATTCCACGTTTGGTCTCACGATAATTACTACGGCCATGATAGGTCGCCACCTAACAAGAAATGTAATTGTCGGTGGTTATGAGCTGCTTGCATAATCAACCCATACAGTTGTTTTCTGTGTGAGGACTGGCTGGTTTGTTAGATGGTTAGCGGCAATTTGATTAGATACTAACTTGTTTGGGAGAATGAAAGAATCACTATGTGTCACTAAAATTACCTTAAGGGCCCACTGCTCATTTTTATCCCTGAGGCCCCCAGCTGTCAAATTCAAAGATTCAAAATGCCTTATTAATCCCACAACGAGGAAATTCACACTGTTGCAGCAGCAAGGGACAAGAGGAAAAATACAAGAAACTCTAAAGATAAACAAACAATAAATAAATATAAGTAAGCATAAATCGTAAAATGTATTTACAATATTGCCCAGTTACAGTATTATTGCATGGTTTATCAGTCCTGGCGTGTGTGTTAATTGAGTCATGGGAGAGAAAAACAGTATATAATGCACCTTAATGCATCCTATATAATAATAAAGTAGTGAACACTCACAGGTCTATTCTGCAAAATCTGATTTTTATACTTTACTATAATTTTGCTGATAATGCTTTTACTAATGTAATACTTTTAGTTTACAATCATATATGTAATATATATATATATATATATATATATATATATATATATATATATATATATATATATATATATATATATATATATATATATATATATAATGTTGCTACTTTTAATTAAGTAAAGGAACACCTCTTCCAAAACTGGTAAAACACAATCTCTGACTTAATTTTTGTGTACAAAATCACAAGAAGGCAGTTTTCCCAACTGTTTAAGCAACACTCTGATAGGGTTAATATTTTTGGCCACAGTCCCTTCATTGGTCATGGGCACAGTAACAACAGCTGTTGAGAAAGGAGAGTGTCTGCTATTCATTTTCAGATTGGAACCAGCAACTTTTCTGTTCACAAGTTCCATACTGCTATGCTTGAAGATTATATATTATTGAATGAAGAATGGTTGGGGAGATGAAACCAAGTCCTCTACCGGGAGCCGCATACTTATCGCCTCAATGATGCTTTACGGAGCACTGTGAAGTAGAGGGAGAAAAGCCGTGGTGTAGCTGGCGCCTAGTGGCTGAAGCCTGCAGCAGAAAATACCGGGCATGACAGCCGGGGAGGAACGGACAAGTTTAGGAGTTTTGGGGGAGGAAACTGTCTGATCCGAGTCAACTATGATCGGAGGTACGCATAGGCTCTCTCTCCCTGCTCATGTTCTGATAGAAACAAAATTCCTCCTTCTGACAGTGACACAGAAAGAGTATTCACATATAAGGATCCTCATTTTTTTTTATTTACCAACGAGATCTTTAGATGCCGTGTGCCCAGCGGCATAGTAAACAAATAGAGATGAAGCTAAATGTTTTAGAACAGGATAATGAGTCATAAAGAATGCCTGTGTGCGTAAAAGTGCACCATATCCATATACGCAGGGCACCTGTAGCATCCCCCATTCCTCTTTGAGGGAAGCCTGTGAGCCCTTTTAGTATCGGTTTCGTTGCTGTTTTTTTCAACAACGTGTTAATTGCTTAGAAGTCTTTTAGTGGTGCTTGTCAGGGGCAGTCTCTCTCTCTCTCTCTCTCTCTCTCTCTCTCTCTCTCTCTCTCTCTGCCCTGCCAGTTGTTGGCCAGGTTTGGCGGAGGGCGTGTTCTTCACTGTAAGGTTAAGTAGCTGCCCGCAGCGGAGCAGAGAGAGCATTCCGCATCAGTCCTCTGACTCTCTCACCACCTCTCTGTCTCTGACTCGCAGGCAAAACTCGGACTTTTATACCGAGGCTAAATTTAGGGGGCTGTCCGTTACGCAGTGCCCCCATCCTGGACGCGCTTCCTTCCCCCAGCCTCGCATTGGTCTGATTTGTGCTGCAAACAATATTTATAAGAAAAGCTGCTCCTTCCCGACACACAGCTGCACATGAGTGAAGAGCAGCAGCTCATCGGAGCGCAGAAGAAGCAACGCGCTGTCTAGATTGTTTTCTGGAGACTCCGCGGACTCTGGTTATTTCCTTGAAAACAGAAAAAGTGTATTTAAGGAAGTTTTTTCTTTTTTTTTTTTTTTAAATAACGCATGGAAATGGCCTTGAGTGGGACCATTTTACCATCAATCTCTACATTTGCCAACCAAAAGGAGAAATGTTGGGAAGATGTAAGTTGCGCTGTTTATATATTTACACTTGTTTTGAAAACGGTTACAGTTCGACGTTTTGATTTAAGCACATAACTTGATGCATGTGTTTGCTTGTGTCAGCCTGTCATATTAGAAGACATACAAGGTGTTTGCTAGTCCTTAAAAACGTTTTTAAAACTTTTGAATTTTGCTAAGATCTGGGCACTGCAATATGTATTTAAGTACGTTTTTTATATTGCCTTAGTAGTCGGCTATTCACCCCTCTCACAGTGCACTTGTGCTGTTTTCGAGCTATTTTATAGCAGTGGATTATTTTAATGAGTTATGTGAAAGTACTGTGAAAAACCCATAAGTTGTTCACTTTGAACCAAACTAATTCTGCTCTCTCTCTCATCCTCGCTCCAGAGGTGGAAGGGCTATATGAGCGGCGTTGCGCTCAACATGGAAAGCAGCTGCCTCGGCAGAAAAGACGAAGAGGACCTGGATAAGTTCTTGGATCTTGAGTTTATTCTCTCTAACACCAGCGTGTCCGACAGTGCGCCAGCCGCAGGGACCGGGGCAGAGTCCTACCGTCTCCAGGAGTCTGGGGTGTCCGTGTATCACCAGCAGCAGCAGCAGCAGCAGCACACCGGGATGCCCCAGCAGTCGGCCAATTACACATCTGTCCCAGACATGAACAGCCCTCCGCCCGTCTACAACAGCCTGATGGCGGAGCTCCTTCGCTCCGACGTGGACACCAGCTTCCTCCCCGGGGAAAGCCCCAGCATCCAGGGGAGATTCCTCATCAGCTCCGCGCCTTTCCAGACCACTCAGGATTTATTCCCCGAGCATCCGAACATTAAAGTGGAGCCCGCTTCAATGGACACGTACGGACCAGTCATGGGTCTGGTGCCTCAGAGCTGCACCAAAGTCAAGCACGAGGGGAGCGTTTCGTGCATGATGTCGTACGAGGAGCAGCCGCGGCTGGCCAACTCACCGCAGGCAGCGCTGGGCAGTATGACGCCGCCTCTCAGCCCGGACGACCTGATGAGCTCCGAGTGCCACCAGAGCCAGATGACATTCCCACAGAGCTTTCACCCCCACCACCGCTGCGCCTCGGCGGGATTCCCTCACCCGCACACGGGCATGCAGCTCCCGTTCCCCGTGGCGCACCATCACCACCAGTTCCCCGGCATGTTCGGCGAGGACGCAGCCATGGGCATGCAGCAGCCGGCGGCCGGACAGCGGGTCCTGCTCACCCCGCCGTCCTCCCCGCTGGAAATGATGGACACCAAGCCGAAGAGGGGTCGCCGGTCCTGGCCGAGGAAACGGACTGCGACGCACACGTGCACTTTCGCCGGCTGTGGGAAGACCTACACCAAGAGCTCCCACCTGAAGGCGCATCTCAGGACGCACACAGGTACAGTAGGAGCCGCATGTTTAGGCTAATTATCCAACCTTTTTTTTTTCTAATCAGCAACCTTTATTTATTGTGTTTGAAAATTCTCTCTTTTTTTAAATACATTTTATTCATCAAAAATTACAATAAAAGTCATTGTATTGTGTATTGTATGCTATTTATCCAACCCGCCATTGCCTTGCCTTCAAACTATGACGTCACTCACGGCTGCTGTTGTTGTTGTTGTTGTTGTGTTTATAGGAGAGAAACCATACCACTGCAGCTGGGAGGGTTGCGGCTGGAAGTTCGCTCGTTCCGATGAGCTCACGCGTCACTTCCGGAAGCACACCGGTCACCGGCCGTTCCAGTGTCACCTGTGTGAACGGGCCTTCTCCCGGTCTGACCATCTCGCCCTGCACATGAAGAGGCACATGTGAGGAAAAAAAAAAAAAAAAAAACATGGCGCAGACAAGGACTTCTATGCACCGCATCAAGCCATAAAAAGAACTGTTATGATCAGACATAGAAGGATGCTGTGCACATATATAGACGCAAAATCCTATAGGAGTAGAAACTATAGTGATGACATGACAGCATAAACTGCCATACAGTATGATGAGGCCACTATTGACTACACTGTAAGACCTATTATAGGAATATTATAGTGATTTTTCATCAGGGCAATAGGGGCATCAAAATGATACGCCCTTGAGTTATATTTTGTGAAAAGATTTATTTAAATGTTTTTTTTGAGACAAACAAAACCACAAGACTAATAGGAAATGCAGCCAGATAGACAGAAACAGATCATTCTGTTCAGACTAAAACTTTTTTTTTTGTGTTAACTATGTAGCTGGTACTACTTTTTGTATGGAATTCTGTTTATATAGACAACAAATTAAAGGAACATTCCACTCAACATGTCAGGCACATGCCAATCAAGCACTTGGAAGCGTGACAATCCTTTGAAGAGCAAAACTATTTTTTGTTTTTTTGTATTTCACCATTAGTGCCTTTAATAACATGTTATTACACATCTTACGAGTGCCATATTCTCCACTGGCTAAAAGACAATCAAAGTTTTATTCTGCGTGTTATATTGTAAGTGTAAACAGCACGTGATATAAGCTTTGAGACAATGTTTTGTTCTAAAACTGCCATTTATTCTGTCCTCCCTGAAGGCTTGAATAGGATGTCATGTCTGTGAGTCTGTTGTCTAGCGTTTAAAGTCAGGTTCTTACAGTCGGAAGTCTCACAGAAGTGCACGCCATCTCAACACCGCCTGATTGACAAAGGGCTACACAGTCTTTGGCAAAAAAAGATTTGTTTGTATGTGTCTTGAAGGAATGTACTGCCTTGTAAATGGAATCTTTTTTTTATATATTGTAAATAGTTTATTTTAATGTACATATTAAACTAAATGAAGATGATTTCTGAGTCCTGTGTGTGATTGCCAAACAGTTTATAAAACGTGGTTTGATGTGAACACACACACACATTCACACATGCACACACGCACACTTGCATGCACACAGACACACACAGACACAGACAGACAGACACACACACACAGACCAAGATCATGGTTAACCACATAATTAAAAGAAGACTCAAAACAATGTATTTTGAATTTTTTACATTTCTCAAATCTTTTTTTTTTCTTTTCTTCTGTATTACTGGATATGTTTATTTCTAAAGACTAAAAACTACATTCAAATGAAACAATTTCAAAAGGGAAAATAATACTGGTTGCTCTGCTCATAGACATATGCAATCTGTAACAGGGGGCTGCTTCACTGTGAAGAGTAACAAGCCAAAGGGTTGGGTACCACTGCCCTGATACAATACTATGTCTACTTACAACCTTTTGTCAGGACCCATATATTTAACGGTTGTGTCCAGATCAAAAAAAATTTGATTGAATTTTTCAGCTTTACCAGCCTTGTTCAGAAGTTTAGGGAATTTTATTCTAAATTCCAAATATACCAACATGTAAGGGTAAATGTTGGGGGTATGTATATCAAGATTTAAATTAAATAAATACATACAAATGATGCCCAAGACATGTGGAATATTACTCTTTTAATCCTGAAGGCCCAAACCATTTCCTTCCTACCTCTAAACTGTAGAGGTCTAGCGCCAGGTGAGCCATCCTGAGAAGCTGGTTCGATCCCGGCCAGAGCTCTGAGCGCCCCGCCTTGGAAGCATCAGACCGATGCTTCCCAGCTGGGACAGAGTGGATGCCAGAGCGCTGTGGCAGCTGCCTATAAATACAAACATTACAGTGACATAATTACAGAGGCTCGATATAGATGGAGGCTGCATCGGGGGAACACAGGCGAACCACAATAAGTGGGAGGGGATAGCGGGGTGAAACGAAAGAGAAACCCTGTCTCGAATAAACTGAAAAGACCCGCTGGGAGCAGCAGGAATGAGGTGAAACGTCTGCTTGAGGGACAAGTGTTTTTCGGGCTACTCGTAGGGATGAAGGGCGGGTAAAAGCTATCATTGTCATTGCGTGTGAGGAGGATTGAGTTTCATGGTGGCACACTGTCTGTCTGCTCAGCAATTTTTTCACCCTCCTAGAAAGCTGGTGTTTAGATGACAAAGATAACGTCGATAAGGGCTGTGGGTTGAATTACTATTGTGTTACATAAGGTGTCGGTGATAGAGAACCGCAATATGGAAATTATTTGTATGAAAATGACTATTTACCAGAGCATGACTGTGGGGATCGAGGGGAAAGATAGAAAGAGTTTGATCAAAGCAGACCTTTTACTTCCATTTCAAATGTTGCCACTCAGGACAGGGAGAAACACAGTTTGGGCCATTATTCCTTTTGGTAATAACAATATTGACATCATGGCAAAAAAGTGAGAAAACAAAGAAGAAGTAAATTATTATCCAAACTGTCCATTGCGGGGCACCTGTGTAGCTCACCTGGTAGAGCGTGTGCTTCATGTTACAGAGGCTCAGTCCTCGCCGCAGCGGCCACGGGTTCAGTTCCGACCTGCAGCCCTTTGCTGCATGTCATCCCCCCCTCTCTCTCTCTCCCCTTTCATGATTAAGCTGTCCTTTCAAATAAAGGCCTAAAATGCAAAAAAAATTTATAATTCTGGTTTCAGATGAAGACATGAAAGGGGGAGAGAGAGGGTAAATGACACACTCTACCAACTGAGCTAACCCAGCCACTACCCCACAGTTTTAACGCGGATCAGGTGTAGGCAGCGTTAGCGTAGCCTTTATCAAATCGCGAAAGCTGTCTTTGTCCATGATGTCGGAGAATTTCGATAAAGCCAGAGACATATGTTACGAGTGTGTCTTCAAAAAAAAAACTGTCCATTGCAAACATCCAAAACTTATATAAATGATTTGTTCCGATACTGATACCAGTATCGTAAATGCCTCCTACAACTGCCTAAAATGCTGGTATCGGTATCGGCGAGTATGCAAGTCTTTGCACCAATCTGATACCATGTAATTTCTCCCCGAAGAAAATCTATTTTAAAGTAGTTTATTGACTTTTTCTGTTATGACTGACTGCCAAACTAGATAATAAAATAAAGTTTGATGGCATTCATTCTCTGTTTGTATTCGTTCATGTTTACTTCAGGTAAGCGGAATCGGGAAGGAAAAAATGGTATTGGAACACCTCTATGTATTAGGAAAATATAGAGCCAAATTATAACAGTATAACAGTAACAGTAAATTGAATGAGAAGCATGCAGGTACACCAAGTAGTTCACTTGTGTTGACTAACAGGCACATAGATGATAGCTGCTCATGAAACTCTCCACTGCCTCTCCGTTTCACACTTGCACTGGTGCAGCCATCAGAGGCCCTGTGTCTATTTTTGGGTGTGAAAGGTCACACATCTCGTGTCATCTTCACGATGGCCTTGTGGCCTTGTGCCCGCCTGAGAAAAGAGGAACCCCCGCCTCTATCATTAGTACATTTACTCAAGTGAAAAATCAAACATTCTCATTTCACTTTTTTCAGCTGTACAGGAGGCCAGAGCGTGGGAATCTCCAATCTGAGGGGCTCAGATGGTTTACATGTTGGTTTCTGTGTTCTCTCAGATATGCAGCAGTGTGTGTATCAATCAAGTGTGTGTGACGGCTCCTAGAGACTCTTGTGCGCTCTGGTCTGATCTCCTGTTGTCTGCCCAAGCTTTATTTTCAGGTTCATAATTGTATTTAGAGGTTGTACCAGAATAGGTTTACATGGTTTCATTTTCAAAAAAACACCATATTTTTGTTGTACTGCACATTGCTGCAGCTCCTCTTTTCACCCTGTGTGTTCAGGTCTCTGTTTTAGCTACAGAGTGAGACCTTTCAACTTCTGTAACATCTTTGTTGTCAGTCGCACATGTACAGTAGCTAGGTAAGGATTACATGAGCTAGCTAGCTGTTTCCCCAACTTCGGTCAGTACAAGGCAGGATTAGCCGGGAGACTTCTTCTAAACGAGGGCACACTTCCAACTTTGCGTGGAATACCTGCAGAACAGGAACATGTAAGTAGTTCTATACAATTTATTTTGTAGATTAGGGTGAATTCGTGTGTGTTGTAGCGGTGTTTTGCCATTGAGAACGAGCTAGCATGCTAAAGGTTAGCCCCTTAGGCCCCTCGTTTCGGCTAGTGACGTAGAAAGCCGTGCAGATTTACATTCAGAAACCTGTTTCTCACTCAAAACAGGGGTGATGTTTGTTTTTTTTCAAAGTTTGTATGCGTGTGGAATCACCAGAGACATAAAATAACACCCCAAATCCCAGAAAAAAAGTTATTTTTTCATAATATGGGCACTTTAAATTCTAGTGGAGATCCCAAAGTTTCTGAAGATACCAAATATGTCAGGCTGAATTTGGAGAGCATGTGTATAAAAGGATGCACTAGACCAGTGGATACCAAAAGGGGTCTTTGAGGGGGTTCAAGGGGGTGCCCAGCAAAAAGGGGAATAATTTATTTTCACTATAATTCCATCCATAAGTAACACAATGACAGAATGTATGACTATTTTGGTCATGGGTTTTATACACTTTCTGCCATAAAACATCTAAAAATAGGGGCGCCCTGGTAGCTCACCTGGTAGGGTGTGCGCCCCATGTACCGAGGCTTAGTCCTTACCGCAGCGGCCCCAGGGTTTGAGTTCGACCTGTGGCCCTTTGCTACATGTGGTCCCCTCTCTCTATCCACTTTCCTGTCTACAATTGTCCTGTACAGAAAACATATAAAAGTAAAAATCCCAGGGGACCCTGGGACAAAATCAAATGGGGGGCCAGGGTCTAACTGTCAGTTTAGGAGTCCATCATGTGAAACAGTTTGGCAACCACTGGCCTAGAAATCTAGAACATTTCAATGTACCTTTAATTGGATCCATCCATGTAGACAGTTCAGGTGTATTTGTCCACATTTTGAGATGTCTATGACATTTCTGTCTGCAGTTCAATGCAACAAAGATGAACGGAATCTCTCATCTGCTGTATCTCGGTCTGTGTCTGTTGCTTTAACTGTGCAGGCGATCATTCCTACAGCTGACCTCCCCCCTCCTCTGTGACATGACGTCATTGGACGTTGAAAGGGCCCGGGCCCGCTCCCTCACTGTGTTCCACTTGATTTCATTTGATTGAAAAAACAGGCTGAGGGGCTTTTATTTGTTTCCCCTTATCGCACATTGACCGCTCCACACGCACGTCCAGTGAGGGCCACACCAAAGCCCCTCCTCCTCAAATCTATAACCCCGAGGCATAAAACTCCAATATGTGGCATTTTTAACTATTCTGATGCAAGAAGATATATTCATTGACTAATTCTCCAACCCACCTCACTATCCAAGGCTAATATTTTCAGTCAGCAAGCTGTAAACATTGCTCGCAAGCTCTTGTGCAACATCTTATCTCAGAGGAACTCCCCTCCAGAGTGTTTAACAGCATATTCTTTTCCAACTCCAACATAACACACTCATAAAACCATAAGTGTGTGGAAGAAACTGATACCAGAGAGGCAGAGATTAACAGTGTTTCTCCTGAGAGTGTTTTTTCCTGAGAGTGGAGTCAAAAGGCCACGGAAGATTTAGGCACTCCAAAATTTGCATTTGAAACTAACTCTGTGGTAGTTGGTTTTCTACGGCTCAACCTGATCTTCCTTTGGTTAATCACGTGTTATGATGGTATCCTTTGATGGTTATTTTACTATTGGGAGGCTAAAACAGAGCTCACTGTATCACAACTGCAGACTCTTTATCAGAACAGTAATTGAGGAAATATAATATATATACAAAACATTTTTCTGGTGAAATTCAGTGAAGCAGGGAACTTTATCAGCTGTTGGGAAACACCTTATCTGATTCTGAATGGATTCCCAGAGCCACAGGGGCCAACACTGTCTGAGGAAAAGTGGGAATTCTATTTCTGGGAAGAGGATGCCATCTACTGGGATAGCAGCACCACTGTGAACAGCAGGAAACACCTGCTGGAATCCATTCCCTGAACGCCTCCTAGCACTTAAACTAACTACTGAAACAGCAATTTTCTCAGTTTGGAAGTTAGTTCAGTTGGATTTGGACCTTCTCCTACAGTTTTCAATTTCATCTGCTCATTTCTTTCTCCTTGAGGAGGTTAGGGAGGAGAGTTGGGAGGGAATTTGGGTTCCCATCAGTCACTTAGACACAAAAACATAGGAAAAGGTTGAAAAAAAAATGGTAGTTACCCTTTAAAGTGCTCATATTATGCTCATTTTCAGGTTCATAATTGTATTTAGAGGTTGTACCAGAATAGGTTTATGTGGTTTAATTTTCAGAAAACACCATATATTTGCTGTACTGCACATTGCTGCAGCTCCTCTTTTCACCCTGTGTGTTGAGCACTCTGTTTTAGCTACAGAGTGAGGCATCACACTTCTGTACCATCTTTGTTTGGAGTCGCACATGTGCAGTACGTACTGCTAGCTTGTCAGTTGCAGAGTATGAGGGCGTGCCATGCTAGCAGCTAGGCGAGCATTATAACGTCTGTTACGGAAGTAAAGGCTGGACTACAAAATAACTGTTTGGAGCAGTTTGTGAACAGTGTTTTCTGTTGGAGATGGTAAGTCCCTTTGGGGTGGACTTTGTGCGTTTTCACTTTGTAAACCTATAACGTGCACAAAAATTATATATAACACAATTAAGGAAATGGAAAAAGCCCAAAAGCATAATATGAGCACTGTAAGTAAAATTTCATCAAAATAATAATACTTTTACTTAACTAGAATATTGTACTATTTCTACCTCTGAGTTGTATAAACAAAGATTATAATGTAAGCATGCTAAAGGCTAGAAAAGCAAGCTTAAACTAATAATATCTATATCTATATATCTCTAGTACTGGGTTGGACCCCCTTTTGCCTTCAGAACTACCTGGATTCTTTGTAGCATCGATTGAACAAAGAACTGTAAACATTCCTCAGAGATTTTAGTCCATATTGTTATATTTGTTATGGTGGCATCACACAGTTACTGCAGATTGTTCGGCTGCCCATCCATGATCCGAATTTCCTGTTTCACCACCACCCAAAGGTGCTCTATTGGATTGAGATCAACTGCGAAGGCCGAGTGAGTACGGTGAACTCATTGTCATGTTCAAGAATCCAGTTTGATATGATTTGAGCTTTATGACGTGGTATGTTATCGTGCTGGAAGTAGCCATTAGAACATGGGTACACTGTGGTCATAAAGGGAGGCACATGGTGAGCAACAATACTAATACTTACTCCTGAGGAATGAAAAGAATGTACATGTATATACAAGTGTAGAATAAAATGTACAATCTACATACATAGTATATAAAACAAAATAAAATATGTATTATATTAAATATGAAGTTAACAGTGTGACAGTAGCATAACAGTGCAATATTACAATGTGTGAGGTAATGAGAATGTTCTGAATGTTCTGTTCTGAAATACTCAAACCAACAACCTTGCCACGTTCAAAGTCACTTAAATCCCCTTTCTTCCCTGTTCTAATGCTCCGTTTGAACTTCAGCAGATAGGCATGTCTAGATGCCTAAATGCTTTGAGTTGCTGCCATGGGATTGGCTGGGATTAGATATTTGCATATTTGCAAACATTAAAATGATTGTGCGTGCGTGCGACTTTAGGTGAACCCCCACCGTCTAGTCTGGTTTCAGCTCAGTAACCAAACTGGTTTCTGTCAGCATTAAAATTGCCAACAGACTTGTTGCTGCCAGTTCTGGTTCTTTTTGATACTGTAAATTGTAACAGACACACACACACACACACACACACACACACACACACACACACACACACACACATACACACCAAAGGGCCAATGTTTATGTGTGAACCTCCATCTGCAAGGTCCTTACTTGGGGACATGTTGCAACACACACCTACTGCGCCTCGTTTTCATGACAATCGCACCCGTGGGGGGGAGCATATGAGCATTTGTGTGTGTTGTGTGTGTGCAATGGTGTTACTTTGGTTTGAGAAGTGTGTGTGTGTGTGTGTGTGTGTGTGTGGGTGGGTGGTGGGGAGGGCACAAAACAAGGAATCTGGGGGGTCCTTCGCCTGCATTTTTACGTACATTTATAGGGACTATGGTGATACAAAATCCAGGAAATAATAAGCTGATCCTAATGATTAATTATGCCAGAAAGAATAGTACTAAACTATTTATAAGAAAAAAATGTCTTACTTTCTTTATTGCTTAAAATAGGGGCCAATCACCGAGACTTATAAATCAAATAATATCCAATTAATTTGAAAGTGTAGGGGACACAAATAGGATTTAAAAAAGTGTCCCCCCTGTTCCCAGTGGAAATTACGCCCTAGTGTGTGTGTGTGTGTGTGTGTGTGTGTGTGTGTGTGTGTGTGTGTGTGTGTGTGTGTGTGTGTGTGTGTGTGTGTGTGTGTGTGTGTGTGTGTTAAAGGTTGATTCAGTGAAGGCCTCCTGACTGTGTGGAAGGTTTTTATTTAAACTCCTGTTACAAAAACAGTGTGGTTCTCTGCCAGCCAGAGTTGCTCCAATCGGCTCATTCCATTTCTGTGTAAACAGATGAAATCAAATATGTTTGAACTCACATTTGCATGTGTCGTATATCTCTAACAGATCTGGTATTTGGGCAGCTGATTTCTGTTTGGACAGCCAGATCAGATTTCCACAGACTTTGCAGAGAAAAGCAAGAACAAGAGTCTACAGCCATGCCAGCAGCTCTGTGAGGCTGTACTGAGCCTAAATGCTCACAGCGACAACGTTACCATGCTGATGATTGACGAGCAGGTTCAATGAGCAACGTGACATCATGATTTCGCGTAAACAGACACGCCCACTTTCTTAAGCCGTGTGGCGTGTTATCTGTACGCATTTTGAGCTATCCGCGTGTATGTCTACGCTGTATAGTGGCGTGTTATTGCATAAACATAACCGCCACTTTCTAAAGCCAAGTGGCGTATTATCTGCACGCATTTTGAGCGCCGTACACAGCGGACGGGTTGGATTTAGGAAATGTGACACGCGGGACACGAAGGAAACGTGACACGCGGGTCTCCTGGGTGAAAGTCCTGTGTTTTATTCATCCACCACCCCAACCAACCTCCCTACGCGGATTATTCTCCCTTTCATACTACTCGCTACGGCGTAAATTCACGCGCAATCGCAAGGTAATGTAAGTCAATGGAGGCCAAACGGCGTTGATAGACACGCTAAAAAAACAGTATGCGTCTTGATAACACGCCAATAATGGCATACGAATTGGCATGTAATACATTTGCCACTTCATGAGTCTGCAATGAGAGTATTGGTGAAAGGTAACCAGCCACTTCATGTGAACTACACATTTACATTAACTTATTCCGGGTGTTGTTGTTTTTTTGGCCTTTATTAGGGGAATGCATTTTCTTGGTGTGTATGTTCTGGAGTATATGGATCTGTGTGTGTTACTGAATGTTAACTGTAGTTTGATTGTACATGTATATGGATATATTGTGTAATAATGCCAGCAATATCATTCTGGTAAAGAAATAAGAAATCAGTTATATAAAGAAATTTTTTTTTAGGCCTGAATCAGGCAAATTTTATTTCATTTTGATTCAGAATCAGGCAAAACCAGGTGTGTAATTACCAGAGGTGGAAAGAGTACAGGTAAAAGCACTATTACTTTGATGAACTTACACTTAAGTAGAAGTAAAATTACTGGTATAAAAATGGACTCAAGTAAAAGCAGCTTATTTAAAATGTACTCAGAGTAAAAGTTACTTAGTTACTTTTTAACAGCGATATAATTTATTTAATATCTTATTTATACGCATTATGCTTTTATTTAATTCAATTCATTTTGTGATTTGAGGGCACAACGCCATTTGGAGCTTTCGCATTGATTTGTTGACAGATACGTTGCCAAAGCAACATTAGAGGCCTTTTTTTTTAATTAACTTTTTTTTACTCTGCAACGGATGTGATTTAAAACGTAGCAAAGTAGGCCTACATCACTTCAAACAAAACATACTTCTTTTTGTTTAAAGATTATTTTAGGCCTTTATTTGATAGGACAGCTTACACATGAAAGGGGAGAGAGAATGGGGGGGGGGAGCAATACGAAGGGCCGCAGGTCAGGAACCGAACCTGCGGCCACTGCAGCAAGGACTGACTCCCTGTTTTTCTAATTCCACAAACACATGACAGATCGGGTCTAACCATTAATTAACAACCACACATCAAAAGATAAAATACAGAAAAAGGAAGGAGAAAAAAAAGAAATGCAAATAAATGGATCAATAAATAAAAACTATGGGCTCTCAAGTAATGAGTGACAGAAAAAGGGGCACAAAACAAATAATAATTTCCATAACAAAATAAGACAAACCGTATCTTGAGCTCCCTTTTTGGTCTGTCCCTATTAAATACATAAGTGCTAATACATAAATACATGTGTTTTCAGGTTGAAAATAATGGAGCAAAAAACTGTGGCAGTGCTGATGAGGCTGAAAGTGAAAGCACATTGGTCAGAGGAAAAGAACCAGGAGAGAGAGATCCAGAACTATTGTGAGGGCAAACCAACATTTATCCTCCAGTTCTCCCTGACCCACATTCCCAGTTAAAAGCCAATAGGCTTTTCATTTCCTCCTCTCCATTACCATAGGGTAAACACAAACCTAGCGAGGAATTTCCTGTTATTCCATACGGAGGCAGTTAGCATTCGCTAACATAGCAGATTGCTTGGGTTTCAGCTGCTATGTCCAGAAATGGCCGTTGTGTTTGCACAGCATTCATTTCACACTGCACACAGCTGTAGCCTTGGAAAGTGTAATCCGCTGCACATTAATGGCTGTCTGGGAGGGATGGAGCTGTTAACTGCAGCGTGTGTGTAAACTCTTCGCAAGGCCCTGCCTGCTTCAGAGAACAAGATGTCTACAGCTTCTCTTAGTACATGTCAAAGTAAGGAGGACAATTGCACATTTAAAGGGGTCATTCTGGTTTTGGTATATTACAAAGTAGGTGTTGTTCTGTCAATCATTTCTACCGGCTATGATAACACTAGTTATCAGAGTAACTGAAAACAGTCCCTCCAGAAAAACGCGATTATGCGATTGCATAATTCAATGCATAATCAGCCAAAGTCTGCATATTAATGCGGGGGCCGCAATTTTTCAAATACGCAGCACTTTCCCCGCATAAATTGCTGATTTCCGCACAAAATATGCGGGGCTTGCATGATTTCATTATCCCCACATTTTCGTTGCAAAAAAAGTCACATATATCTTAGCAGAAAGTTGAAAAATGTTGCGTTTACTTCACACAAGAGCAGCCATTTTCCCCTGTTACCATGGGAACGTTATGAAGTGACGTAATTACGCGATGTGAACATCATCGAAAAGCAGGGTGTTAGGGGGAATCACTTTTTTTCTCTTTTTTATCAAGCAAGTTCCCGCAATTTCATCGCATAAAAATCGCATTTTTTAAGAAAACGTGCCGCATAATCAAGGATTTTTGCCTGCAACAATCACAAAAAAAGTTTTTCTGGAAGGACTGAATGTCATCATTCATTGCAGGGTTACTGTAGTACTTCAAGGCCGGGTGATATTACACAGTGATATTGCCACAAGTGACCCAGATTTTCCACCAGGCTATGCTGTGTTCCGTCTGCGCCGCGGTTTTGTTCCGTCCTCCGCCACGCGCCATAACCAAGGGGGTAAGCTTCGCTTCAGAACTCAAACCTCCGATGGCGCCATTTTGTTGCTACAAAGGTATCACCTCCTGTTAGCATTCCACTGAATTTTTTTTACGTCACTTGACAGCGAATAACTTTACATCTGAAGCGTTTAAAGACTCTATTTGTTCATTGTTTATTTCTAAAGAAACACGACAATGTATAAAAGGCTCCATTACCTTGTACCTCACGTTATGGCTCCGTAGCAGACGTTTTTGTAAAAATAGGCTAACTATTGTCATAACTAAGTGACTTACTGTCACACAATAGAGGAATTACCGTATAGTACAGGAGAAGCTCGCAGGCAGTTTCGACTTACATTAGCTGTTTAGGTTTAATTACTAATGTTAACTAGCATGTTAGTTAGCAATAGTTAGCCTGTGCTTATGTTATCTCCTTACATATACCTACACTCTCCGTCTCTGTAAGATTGGAAATGATTGAGATTTATCTTGGCACAGCTACCAGAAGACTTACAACTTTCTGACACGTTGCTCACGTCACATTTACGTTGTCTCTGTCAGTTGGAGGCTGCGCAGTAAAGCAAGAGATCACCGGAAAAGTGATTCTAATAGTCTTCACTGGTCTCCGTCCAGAGCAACGGGGTCTATTGGTCCATTATATATATGTCAATGGCCATACCACACCGGGAGCGCGAAGGTGAAGCACTGCTACTTGGGCGGAGTGATTATTACTCCAACTCTGAAGGAACACCAGGAGAACTCTCTGCCCAAGTAGCAGAGGTAGCAGTGCTTCGACTTACTGAGAATATAGTTCCCAGTATGTATACAATTCGAAGATGGCTGTGTCTCATGTGACCTTGTAATTTGTACACGCTGTGACTCTACAAATCACAACATGTAAATAGGAAAGTGTTGGCGTTATTTTGTCACTTATTGGGAGCAGTAGGCTAGATGGAACCGGTTACCTCCAGGATCTGTGCTAAGCTAGGCTAGCGGTGGGTGCGTCAGACAGAGTTACGACACGCACAGAGATGAGAAGGGTATGTATGGACTTATCTAACTCTGGGGGATACGGTGAATAAGACAAAGTCCCAATAAGTCGCCGTGTTCCTTTCACCCGAGGAGGAACAACTTCCGGTTCAGCTGAGGGCCGAGGAGTCTGGGAGCTATCGAATAAGGGCCATGATTATTACCAAATTACAGCACTTCCCTTAAAATCAACTCATTGTTGCCTCTTGGACAATTTAGAAATCTGGTTTAAACCTGCAAACGTCTGCTTGTAACTGCTTTACATAATTGTGTTTGCTTTTGCATCCTTATTTACTTAATTTATTTATCAAATCTTTTATTTATACAAATTCTGAATGTTTTATTGTCTTTCTATATTTCGTATGATTGTACTTTCTGTGTTGTTGTTCTGTATTTGTCTTTGTATTCTGAATCGATGACATTGAAATTGAGGATCGCCCCTAAATGATCTCTCAAGATCATAAAAAAAAATAAAAGGTTGAATGAATGTGACTACCCAAAGTCTGAAAACAGTTGTGCAACGTCTTCCGTGGCTCTGGAGGAGCTTTGTCAAGTCTGAGAAAATAACCCTGTTCATGTCATAGTGATGTCATCTGGGTTATCTCAGTTTGGGCTTGAAAACTACACGCTTGTGACAGAAAACTTTGTTAGTTTTGGAGTTTGACCCACACTAGGTGCAACAAGTACAAATATATCAGCACCTGCTGCTTCAATTTTGATTCTTTTTTTAAAATCAGTTTTTGGATACTCAACTCAACTTTATGAAAGTGTAATATTACATTACGGAAATCAGGGTTTTCCCCACCATTATCGTGTTTAGGTGCAGCACCCGAGGCGTTTTGGGCAGCACTTACCGTAAGCCGAATGAACGTAACTAAAAGACTTCTCTCAGATCTAATGACTGTAGTTGGACTTCTTCTTTGACTTCTTTGTCGTTAAGCTTTTTGAGTGTTATGTATTTATGATCTGCTCTAGCTTTTCCAACGTTTTAGTCACAGATATGCAAGTAATAAAAACGGTCCAAAATGATGTGAAAAAGAGATGCAAAACTACCACAAAGGGACACAAAGCGACTACAAAGAGACGCCAAATGACCACAGAGACCCATAACAATCCTAAAGAAAACAAAAATAGGTAACACTTTACTTGAAGGTATCTACAGTACGTAAGAGTGACATGAACACATGACACTGTCATGACACCTGAACCCTAACCCTAACCTGTCATGCGTTATATCATAAACGTTTATGACTTGTTTATAATGTTTATGACACGTTCATGACTGTCATGTCACTCTTTGGGGTCACTTAGAAATTTCCATTCCACTCCATTCAAGACACAATACCTGCTGAGATCAGTTGCATTGTTTTTTTTAACCAGGGCAGCAGTTTTCAAATTACATTATTTGCTTACATAATTGCAAAAGGGTTCTCAACTGTTGTAGAAAGAAGTGGCTGAAGAAACACTTGAAATTCATGCTTTTTGGTCTAAACGTCATACCCAAATTAAAAGTGGTACAGCTCCCATATACTTTGACACTCAGGGGTGTGCCTGATATCATTGGAAAGGTGATTGATGTGGGTTTGTTTGTGTATTTGAGAAGTGTTGTATTATGTAGTTTTTTTTCAAATAGAAATAAAAAAACGCACAGACATATTTGTAGAAAAGAATTCATATAAAATCCATTTTTGAGTCTTTTAGCTTCTGAATTTTTTTCTGTAGTAAGCTGAGACGTGGCTAATGCTGTGTTGTCTGTCACCTGTCAGATGTGTTTACAGCAGTGTATTTTAATAATTTTACAGATTTATAACTTGGACAGAAATAAAAAATCTCCATTCTAGCCTCTGTAACTCTGTGTCAGTAAGGCCTAGAATCACCCTGACACAACTTGAATGTTTGCTTTCCAATAATATCAGGCACACCCCTAACTGTCAAAGTATATGGGAGCTGTACCACTTTTAATTTGGGTATGACGTTTAGACCAAAAAGCATGGAATTTCAAGCATTTCTTCAGCCACTTCTGTCTACAACAGTCGAGAACCATTTTGCAATTATGTAAGCACATAATGTAATCTGAAAACTGCTGCCCTGATTAAAAAAAACAATGCAACTGATCTCTGCTGGTATTCTGTCTGGAATGGAAATTTCTAAGTGACCCCAAACTTTTGACCGGTAGTGTACCTTCAAGTGTAACCCATAAATGACCAAAAAGAGACACAACATGACTACAAAAATATGCAAAAATGCACAAAGAGGCACAAAATGTATGGGGAAATTTGGCTTTTTTTTTTTCTTCTTTTAATTGAAAAACGTTTTTCTTGAGGAAGGACGCCTAAACCCCCACCAAATACGTGCACCTAAGTCTTCCAAAAAGCTGGTAGTACTCAACTGAAAATCGTTCATGTCTCTTTTAGAGTTCCTCTACTGGTCCAATAGTCTTTAACTTGTCACCTGTAACAAATCGAGCAGCACTCCATTCACTCATTCAACTGAAATGTTTATTGTAGTAAACAGTACAGACCATGTGGAGAGGATCACTGTTCTCTCCTCAGAGATTAGTGTAACTGTAAAGCAATCCTCCAAATGGTTCCTAATCAAGTTTACTTTTTCTTCTTCATCTTCACTTTTTATAGGACAAATATGACAGACATGTTACTATACAGACTGTATACACATTGTATGCATCTTAATAAAGACAGCTCAGAGTATTTTGCCTACGTGGGAGGAAGGGCAGTTCAAGGCAGAATCCAAGAAGCTTCGGAGAAGAAAAGAAGAAGGTGAATGGAGAATGAAAAGTCCAGAATCAGTTTGGGCTGCTTACTATTAAGCATCAGTATGTCATTAAGACAAAGGCTTTATACCAAAATGAAACATCCACCATTTTGAGAGAGAAATAAAATGCATATGAAAACTGAGAAATAAGTTGTACATTTAAAAAAAAAAAAAGTTTTCCAGCTGTCATCCTATTAACACAGTTATTGTTTTAACTGCTAACATTGCTGATCATTAAAACGTATTGAGTGATGAACGTTGTGTTACCATTTGCGTTCCCCATAATAGATCAAAAAGCATTTTGAAATGAAAGCAAAGCATGAACTTCCTCTACAAAGCCGGGACAGAGGAGTGGGTGGTTGCTGGTGTATAAATAATTATATTAAAAACATACGCTACATATAAAAAAAAAAAAACATCCGACTGGTTTCACAGGATACACAAAACAACAATAAAAATAAACATTATCTATTGCACAATGGAGGTATCAGATGACAGTTTAAATGACAATGGAATTCACCGCTCTAAGCAATACACTGCAGACAGGCTGAGGTCAGAGGGAGGTGGACAGAAACACGTGAAGAACAGATGGAGGGTCACAGGTCACAGTCGCCTGGGTATCAAGTACCAAATTCGCCGGGGTGCCGACTGAAACGGGTCTATAGCAGCGAGTTTGGAAAACTGGCCAAAGTACCATAGGTTTGCATCAAATGTCTGGTCCGATTTGTAATATTGTAACATAATCTTTGATTGAATTTCCTTTTGCTCCTTTTTTAGTCTACATCCGCAAATTCCGCCGGATGTCTTACATTTGACCTGGTGTCCGTCACCTTCCTTTTTCTTTGTGTTGGCGTTCTAAACTCCGGTGGATTTATGGTATAGGACTATGGTTAACTGCTCCTCAGATCTCTGCAGGGATCTGTCCAATCAGAGTTTTCTAAAACTTTTGAACGTACACGCGTTCCACCAAAACAAGTTCCTTCCCGAGGCTATTTTACAGAGGTTCCGTTGTTACGTGCGGTGCTTAGCACCACCTAAGACGATTGCGATTGGTTTAAAGAAATGCCAATAGACCAGAGCACGTCTCTCTCCCGTCCCAGAACGCTGTGTGGACTAGCCAGACCTTCGTCCGCAGCGCTGTGGAGGAAGGTCTGGCAATGCGAGACTGCTCATTTCAGAACTTGTTTTGGTATCTGTACCGAGACTGATGTATCGTATCGCCACTAGATTCAAAAAGGTCCGAATGATACCCAGCACTCTCTCAGTTCTCAGTGAGTGTGCATGATGAGCAAAATTGATTGATTTTACAAAAACTTTTTTCCCCTGAGCTTTCAACCAAGAGATGTGGTTGAAAGCTCCTGAAAAGCCAGTTAGTGCACCTCAAGCTTTTTTTTTATTGTCAATGTTTTCTAATATTCAAGTATTTGTTTTGCTTCTGGGAGCTACAACATTTTCTATGAAGCCCTCTCTGCTTCCTGGGTGTAGCCACTTGTTCTGTGTGAAAATATCACAACTGTGACCACAAAATGTCACAGCTGTACTCTGGGGCCCATGTCCTATAATGACACAGTAGTTAATAGAGTTACCCAATGCCCCCGGAGCAGAAGGTACCATTTGCATCCTGTGAGACACACATCTTTTCTGCATGAGTTCTGTTCACACGGTTCACAAAGGGTTTGCTTTCAAAATACCGCTGAGCCATCTGGCTGTGACTGAAAGACCACAGACACATTTTGAGTACTTTTCTTTGCTCCACTATTAGTCTTTTTTTCCTTTTTGCAACGCAAGGTGCATGTCACATTGTTGTGAACAAGTTGGTGGCGCTTTAAAAACTTAAAATTGGCTTTGTCAGCAATGAGATTCCACATCAAACTAATGGTTAACAGTTGGCAACAAGCTGACTTGTTAGCTGGCAGCACGCTACGTAATGTCACAATACATTTTCTGTTACAGTGCTCAGCTGTCTAAGGATATGACTGAGCCTTTATCAATGTATTTTAAATTAACTATACATGTGTGACCTTTTTTATGTGCAAGGTTCTTTTTTTAAGATGTTTGTCTTCAGAAGGAACCATAAACAGGATAGGGGAGCTGGGAATAGAGAGACTAATGCCACGTTTCCATCACATGGGGTGGCTCTGCTCGACTCGACTCACTTTCCTGGTAACAGGCCGACAGGCATTAAGATATTTATGTCTGAGCCCGACTCGAGCCCGACACGGTTAAAATCTATTTTTTTTTTCTCATACTAATGACACATGTACATTTGCTTGTGTGGAAAGCCCGCTTTTATTAAGCAACTGTAAGAAGACATTCGGAAATGTCAACAGATGAGCGCATCAGCGCACACGGGGCAACAAGCGCACGTTAATAAGCGGTTTTACATTTAAAATGTTCAATGCTTTATCGCGCTGATGTGACCGAGCCCCACCCGAACCCCAACATCATTTCTAAATATCTGTCCGAACCCGGCCTGGCTCGTAGGGTACAGTCGGGCTTGGGTCGGGAATCCATCCCCTAAATCTCAGATTATCATTATAGTGTAGCTGCGTGAAACTGCCGAGTTAGTACTAAAAAAAGTACCAGGTTTCAGGTACTATCCACAACTTATGCTAAAAAAAAAAAAAAAAAAACATTGAGCCATACCATAGTTGGAAATGCGGCATAACATGTTGATTTGGTCTAGGAAGCCCAGTCCCAAGTTATACTTTTGGTGGTACTTAACATAAGCTAAAATACCTAACTGTTAACCACTGTTAATAACCACTGTTAGGAAAGCAGTGTTGGCATTCCTCATCAAAACTAATGGCTAATAGCTGACAACAAGCTACTTGTTAGCTGATAGCTAACAGCGCCCTTTGGTTCCAATGAGTAATAAAAACAGGTGTAATGACGTTCCTCATATAGTAACATTTTCACCACAGTGTGCCGGGAGCAAGGCAAATGCTCAAAATGCCAATATGAGTTGTATGGCTCAGAAGCGAATGCAAGCTCATAGGCGTGTACAGCTTAGAGAAGCTCACTATGTACCAGGGAGAATGCTGCCCTACAGGTACACAGTTTGTAACAGCTACAGTAAATATGCATGATATGTAAACAAGAGAAGAAATGGCAGGGAGAGGCGGTTCACATTTCTATCTGGCAGAATCAGTGGCTGCACATTAACATCAGCATTTCTGTCCAATATGACCCAACACTAAGACGTTTACATACTATCTTAGTAGTTACGAAATAATAATTATTATCACAATGTGCTTGTCCAATTATTGGATTCAAAATGATTTTGTTTGTCCTGGAGTTTAATCCCAAGATACGGCTTGTTAGCATTTTTCAGAGACCTGGCCTTGAGGACCATCATATGACGGAATCTAAATGGTTCTGTTAATTGGGCATTCATAAAATTTCTTAGGGGAAAAAGGTGGAAAATATAAAACTCCCACTAATATCAGGCGATCTATTTAGCAACATTTAAGGCTGAATACAACAAAATAGGCAGGTGTAAAATAAGAAAAACTGCAATACAGTCAATACAGTGTAAAATCAATTATCGCTCTGCGTCATGAAATCCTGCGGATAAGGCCATGTTCAGACTGCCTGCGTCGGCTGTCCAACGGCGTGGCAGAAACGCAGGTCTTTCCATTCATTTTGTATGGGGGTAGTGTGTTTAGGCTGCGGCGGGGGTTGCCCCAGGGGTGACACGCAAAACATCGCAGGAAACATCACTGCCTCTATTGCTGCCACAAAAAACTTTTAAAACACTATGAGGGTAAAAAAACGAAACACAAGCACTGAATCGCTGAATGTTTCCTGAAACAACAAAGCACGCGCTTTGTCTCGCTCGTCTCTTTCAAGTGCGGTCGAAAACGCTGAAATCAATAAACTATCTGACGGAAAACAGTAATTGTGAAATATAAAGTCTACGTGTGCTTTGTTAGGGGGGTTTAAGAACATAACAGGACGCCACACAAATTCCCTACCTGAGGAAAAATCGCCGGATCGTTGAGAGCCATCTTTGATTTTACAAAATCATGTTTTCGTTTCATCACACCTGCCTTTCCACCTTAGAAGCCGGTAAGAGGAGTTTGTATTTTCAAAATTCTTCCTTTCCTCCTAACAAATTTAATAAACACCAGACTTAGTGAAATGCTTGCGTTCCATCAGAGGACAACAATGCACGACGGTCCTGATACCAAAGTGGTTAGTGCTAGTGGTTACATGTGGTCTCAATAATGAACACTGAGGCTATGTTCACACTTGGCATTTTTTTGGATGAGAAAAACTTTGCGCCTTTGTAGTAAAAAAAAAAAAAAAAAAAAAAAAAAAAAAGCTGGCAGTGTTTTGGTTCCAAAAAGTAGCCGAGAGCATCTTTTGTTGCTATAACAACAGCTACTGCTACAGTATCCTAGAGCGCTATGTGGAGTGGTGCTAATGTTAGATAAACAAAGCGGTGGAGCGAGCTAGAGAAAGAACAGAAAGAGAGAGCGGTGCTAACATTAGATAAAACAAAGTGGTGGAGCGAGCTAGAGAAAGAACAGAGAGAGAGAGAGAGCGGTGCTAACATTAGATAAAACAAAGTGGTGGAGCGAGCTAGAGAAAGAAACAGAGAGAGAGAGAGAGCGGTGCTAACATTAGATAAAACAAAGCGGTGCAGCGAGCTAGAGAAAGAACAGAGAGAGAGAGAGCGGTGCTAACGTTAGAGAAAACAAAGCGAATTCCCTGTACAGGGAGCACCAGGTCATATAATACAACGCGCTGTGCTTCAACTCCATTTTTTCTTGTTGTTACGGAAACAAATGGTCTGGCTATGCTTGTCATTGGTCTGCTGTCAAAAAAGCGCTTGACATAGGGCGTTTTTTCAACTTCAAAAAGACGCTTCGAGATGCAGAAAAAAAGTCGGCAGTGGCGTTTAAAAAAGCACTCAGGACTTTAAAAACACGGTTTACTCTACAAGATTATAATGTAAAATAAAAAGCTAGCAGCTTCAAAAAAGGCACCAAGTGTGAACATTGCCTTACAATGTCAACAAGCTATGCTTTAACTAAAACAAGTGTAAGACTTCTTTCTTCCACTCATTACAAAGTTAAAGTAATGAAAAATGAGAAACTCCAGGTGTCATCCCTTAAAGTAACATTTAGGAGAACATATGTGCTCCGAGCAGAATCCCACTGCAGGACGTGCACGTGACAAAACACTGACTGAAGCATATGACTGGTCATGGACACACAGCGAATACAGACTTGCGTATATAAAAACACAACATGATATTTGAAACTACAACAGAGGGACTCTGAGTGAAACAGAAAGTCTTCAGAAAATAAGTTCTGCTTTGAAGTCCACGTGAAATCAAACCCCAGAGTCGACTTCAGTCTGTCTCTCTCAAACATCAGCCACCACTTCAAGTAAAAAGGGACAACTCATAGAGAAACAAGGTGAGTGGTTAAGTCCATGCGTCAGAAATAGCACTTTTTTGGAAATATTTCCAATTCCCAGCCTTGCACTTGTTTGCAGCCGGTTCCAAACCTTTTCCAAACACTCGTAGCACAACACAACTATGTTCTTTTAAAACAAAAACATGTCAAGACAATAAAAAAAAATCGCCAGCTTGTGAAAACGGTGTTAAAATCCTCATTCTTTAAAAAGAAAAACAAGGTCAAATATTGAAAAATTAATTCCCTCATCTTGCCTTTTCATTTGTTGAACGTGGTGTGACATCACAGCATCTGGATCAGAGCACAGCTGTCGAGAGGAGGCATAGTTATCTATGTACACAGGAGAGAGAGTACTGCAGGGCATCAATCTCACACTCAGGGACAAAGAAAACATATCTGTACAATTTGTTGCTGTCACTTAAACGATATGTTGACATGTGAGACTATGATTTTCACTGTCAGGTATTTGTCACATTAGTGGGGAAACAGTGTAATGGATCTTTATCAGTTTTTTTTTTGTTCAATGCAGTGGAAGAGCAGTTGCTTTTCCTTCCCTCCCACAATGTGACACACAGTGAAACATATTTGACTTATGTTGGTTAAAAGTTGTCTTTTTTTCACACAGGAGGAGCCAGAGAAGGGGAGTGAGAAAAACACGTGCTAAACTCAGGGCCAGATTAACCCGCTAGGGGTACTCAGGGCAAAAAGCAGGCCCCACTTCATGGCAAAGTATCTACTCCCGTGGTAGAACCCTGTGTGGTATCAAATTAAAAGGAAAACTAATATTTGAAGAAATATGCTTTAACTCAACTGGAGTCGAAGGAGAAGCCCAATAGCAATTTCATTTCTGTACATCTAGTACAGAGTTTGGCCTATTTTAGCACAAAGCAGAGGGAAACATGTTGCCTCCAGCAAAAGTAAAAGCACTAATATCAAACTTTTCACTTCTTAACTGAGTCTTGGTTAGTGACAGAACTTCCTGAAAAAAAAAAAAAAAACTGAGAAAAGAGAGAAAATTGTAAATTGAAAATTCTCAATCCTGAGGACCATCAAATCCAGTCTTCTCTATACGCCTCTCTATAAAACTCAATACTTATGTAACACCTCATTCTGTATTTTCTTACTCGCAAAACAACTCAACACTAAACACTTACAGACACAGTTTATACCTTCAGTAGCTCAGTGATATATCCATGTCACCCCTATATATCAGGAAAAAAAGAAATCCCTTTTAAGAAATACCTGGGCAGTTTGAGTTGTAGTGTCATTGTTCTTCACAGCTGTGTGTTGCTACTGACAGCAACAGTTTAGTTAGCATGCCATTCCTCCACACTGTGAGCGAAGCTGGAGAACAAAAACAACACGCTGAAATTCAAACTGTTGAGGTGTTCTGTCGGCTAGTCTGCTGAGCCCAGTGAATGGCTCCGTCACATCACTGTCCAGCCACTATAGTGCATATACACAGTGCATCCGTTTGTTTCCATCAGGCCCCTCTTGCCTCTTTCTCCTCCTCTCCTTTTTCATCCTTCAGTCCTCTGTCTCTTCACGTCAACAGGAGACTTATGCAGTAATGAGTTCTCGGGCTTCCCTCAGCTTCGTTGTCCTGTTTTGTTTTTTTTAAATGCAGGGTTAGCGGAGAGACTTGCCTGGAAGTTCTTTCTGTTCCATTCGTTGAGTCATTGCATGTAATTAGTGGAGGTGCAGGACCTGTATGTGTGTGTGTGTGTGTGTGTGTGTGTGTGTGTGTGTGTGTGTGTGTGTGTGTGTGTGTGTGTGTGTGTGTGTGTGTGTGTGTGTGTATGAACACTTGAGAATAAGTACAGTAATGTGCCTTGTGTCTGAATATTAGGTGTCAGTCATGTTTTGTCTGCATGTTAGCCGGTCTACGCGTCAGGGGGTTCCAGGTCATGCGTTGGACATCTCGGCCTTGCTGAGGGCGATGGCGAGCTCCAAGTCTTCCTGCTCCTGCTGCCTTAGCCTCTTCAGACGTTCTCGCTCTGCTCGCTCACTCTCTCGCTTCGCCCACTCCAACTGCTGAGCCTCATTCCCAAACTGCAGAGAGAGAGAGAGAGAGAGAGAGAGAGAGAGAGAGAGAGAGAGCGCTAAAGTGATGCCTTTTTCCATGGTGCCGCCAAATTATTGTTTCGATGGTTTAGAAAAAATGTCTCTAAATGAAAAAATGTCTCTAAATGTCTTAAAATATACATTAACATTAATCCAACATATTATTAGTAAAGATCTTTTTGTTTTTATGTACACAACATTGATAATGGGCTTACTGGCCTACAGCTAAGGTAGCCATAAGGTAGCCATCCACAGACACAGTTAAGCTTAAGGGCCGCTTTAAAATGTAAAAATTGAGAATCGAATCGTGACCTTAGAATCGAAAACGTAATCAAATCGAGGATTTGGAGATTCATGACACCCCTAGTATTATCTGGTGTTTCCTGTGTTTTACCGGAAGCTAGAGCAACTAGAGGGGTTACAGATTTTAATGACGCCATTGACAGGCGACCAAATGACACGCGACCAAATGACACGCCCTGGGCCCCTGATTAAAATAACAGATTTCTCTGAGTTTGAACATTGTCGGGAAACATTTGGGATGTTAGTACACAACCAAAAAATATATAACATAGGTACAATCCTTTCTTTTTTTTTTAACCAAAACAAATGCTTCAACATACATCTGAAATGCACTGCCTTATGGTCATTAATCAACATAATTTTATGTAAATTTCATTGTGTGCAATCTCTTACCTTGGTTTTGTCAGGTCCTGTCAGAGAGGTGGATTACAAAAGAGAGATATTATAAACCAGAAATCCCTGAACCAGGAGAGTTTACACCACAGCACACATACTCTTTGAAGGGATACCTGCAGTTTCTGTTCAAGCCTCTTTGAAACACTCCACACCATTTGTGTTTAGCTACCTTTTTTAAAAAAAAAAATTATTGAGAGCTTCAATCATGAATTCTTACAATGCTAACAAGCTACTGAAGTTAAAGTAGACACTTGCTGCCAACAAGTGTTACAGATGGGACAATGGACTGTGGTGAAACAGAACTGTCAGTGAATCCCTTCACGCGGCGACAAACTAAAGGAAAGAGCAGCTAAACATGCAATGTGACATACAGAGAGTGGGTGACAAAAGATGGGTCTGAGTGATGATATCATCAGACTGCAGGTGGGAATCTCTAAGCACTTCACGATTGGCTGAGCCGCTGTATGCATATAGGGGGGAGCACTGAAAGTGTGCCTGTAGCAGCATCCTTGGAGTAAATCAACACGCACTCCAGCATGTTCTGAATCACTTCTTCACAAATACATTATACATTTGGTTGCTCATGCTTAGCCATACTCACCAAAACTAAAGGAGAAGCTTAGATTGTAAATATGACGCACATGTTTATGTCCGTTACGTTTTACCATCCAATTGGTTCAGCCCACAGACTGCATGAAACTCCTGCAAGCTTTTTAAGTCTCTCTTTCTTTTCTTATGTCTTCATTTTTTCATTGACTTCTCATCATTTTTATGCTGCTGTCTTAGCCAGGACTCCCTTGTAAAAGAGATTCTGAATCTCAATGGCAATATTCCTGGTAAAATAAAAGAATTAAATAAATATAATGCTGTTGTGTGTACCTTTAGCCTTGTCTTTTGTGTAATCTCTTGTTCCAATATACTTTGGTTATATGCAAGGGTGTAACTTTGGTTTGAGAAATGGGTGGGGCACAAAACAGGGGGTTTGGGGGTCCCCTGCCAGATTTGAATCCCATTTCCTGCATTTCTAAATCATTTATAGGGAATATGGTGATACAAAACCCAGGAAATAATAAAGTTGATCCTAATGATACATTAAACCAGAAAGAATAGTACTAAATTATGTATAAAAAAAGATGCCTTACTTTCTTTATTGCTTAAAATAGGGGGCAACTTATAAATAAAATTATATCAAACAAATTTGAAAGTGGGGGGGACACAAACAGGATTTTGAAAAGTGGGAGACATGTCCCCCCTGTCCCCAGTGGAAGTTACACCCTAGGTTATATGGTTAGATGGTACATCACACTGCAAATAATAAAAAAAGAAGTGATGCATGGGAGGAGCTAAGGCGGGCCGAACAAAGCCTGGTTGCCTAAACACACCACCTGTGATGCCAAGTACCTGTCACTCAGAGCTAATTATGCATACCTTTGAGCCTTAAAATATTTTAACCTAAGTAAGTTAAATTCACTTACTGTTGTCATGAAGGGCGAACTTAGCTTTTGCTGTAAAGTGACGTTTTATGGGGATTGACTTCTTTTTGGAGCCAGCCTCAAGTGGCCCTTCAAGGAACAGCAGTTTTTGGCACTTCCGTGTTGGCTTCATTTTTCAACGCCGGAGGCTTGGCACTTGGTTCCGTCTAGGGAACGTACAGCCTTACAAAATTATTAGTTTAAGATAAAAATGTATGTGTGTCGGGCAAGGCTGGAATGAGATGGTTTTGTTGGAATAGACTTAGATTTAGCAACTTTGGTGGAACAGTTGAAAAGAAATATGTGTTTAATTCCATAAATGTATTATTTAATAACAATAGTAACTGCTGCAAGAACCTTATACTGGTAACGAAAAATGTTGAAATGTTTCATGCTTCAAATGAATGGCCTTTGAATGGCTGTTGCTGAAGGAGACATCTGTTTTAAATGATGTGCTTATTTATTTTTCATAAATAATGCTTTAATTTATACCCGGTAAAGCAGTCAGTTTGCATCTGAGGTGCAATTACAAAAACAGATGGTGAAGCAGAGTCCTGAGGTTGAGAATAAAGAGGTGAAAGGATGCTTGAGAGTTGTGAGAAGACGCAAAATTACAGTAACATAATAATATATAACCTGCATAACAAAAACAGACAGCTACGGAAGAGGATTAGGGCCACATGTGAAAAGAATAATTTGAGTTCTAAGTTCAAAGTCAGAATTCTGACTTTAAACTCAGAAGACAAATACATTTTCTTTTAACATGTGGCCCTAATCCTCTTCCGTAAACAGCAGAGTTAAAGCACTAAGCAACTACCAACAACAAATGGTGAACATAGTAGCACACACACACACAGCAAGGGCATGCAGGGCAGACAGACTCAAGAGCTGAGAGTTGAGTAGTGATACTGCTGCGTCTCATGTCAGATAGATAAATCGGACTCATAGTTGTACTGAGTAGCACCAGTCAGCCAGAAGCAATATTCCCTGCTTAGAAAACAGTGAGTATGTACCAAATAGCTTACATCTGTCTGAATGAAATCTGAAATGCACATTCCCTGAGGGATTGGTGTGAGTTCCTCATCGTTGTTTGCTTATGGGTTACAGCAAGTTTGTGTTTGTTTCCATTTGTGTACTCTCAGAGACTCTACTAGTCCAGACTGATGCTTATGCCGACAGTCTGGGGAAACCCTGACAAACTTATGATATTCTTCAGGCCAAAATAAAAAATTACAGCTTAAACACCAAACGGCAATTTCTAAAGTGGGTTCAAATGTTGTGTCACAGCGGCCAATTTTAGGTTCTAAGTGAGCTGAGCCGTATTGTCACATATGATTTTGATAAACTTGGCATTTACTAGGCAAAACATGAATTTGCATTTATTTTTTAACAATGTTTTTATTCTTTTTTCAGTAATACAATATTATGAATTGGCATTTGTTACCTGTGAGTTTACTGGTGGTGTTTGCCATCATCTTGTATCCACAAAAGGGGAAACTGTGTGCTGAGGGCTACACCGTGAAGAAGGCTGTTTGTGCCACTACGCCTGGGTAGCTACCCAGCTCTATTTTAACATACTGCCAATTTTAATATGAAATAGCCATCTAAATAAAATCTTTTTCACTTTTTGAAAGAAGAGTGCCTTGGATCTTTCTTCTTTTTTGAAAGTTTGTGTTCCCTTCCAAAAAGCACCTTCATTATTTGTTTGAACTTCTTCTAATGAATTTTCCGGTTGTCTTATTCTCAGAATATAAGAAAACATTCAAGTTTAACCGATATTGATGACAATAATTGTGAGTTGCTAATCTGAAAAATGGCATCTGATAATGAGCTTTTGCCTTCACACAACTGGAATTAATAAGCATTCTCCTTATCTCAGTTCTGCCTACATTGTTATCAAATCTCAATTTGCAAATAGAGAATGTGAAACTGTTGTACTTGATAAACAAACTAGCCTTTTTCACTAATCCAGATAAGCCATCAGATACAGATCATGTTTTAATAGCAACTGGAAATGAGGTCACTGTACTCAGTAATCAGATTCAAACCCCAAAACATGTTAGGACCATACCTTGTTCAGTAACGACTGAGATGATAACTCATCATAACTCATCAGTCTTTGTAGCATGCTAAAGTCACTATAACTTAAATCTAGTGACTGTGCTGGTGTCTGTGCAGAGCTGTGTGGCCTGGTCTAGACACTGGAAGTTAAACAGTATCACCCATCTCAACTTACGGAACTGAAGTCTGCAAAACCTGAGGTAGAGTCTTTAGAGGCTTTACTTGATGCTGAGGATGGGGCAAAAGGGTCTTTGCCGCTAAACGGGTCTCCCGGGCCTTTTTTACTCTGAAACGGGTCGATGGCTTCGCCGCCAAATGGCTGGAAGGGGTCACATGGTTTGGAAGGGTCAGCTGTGCCAGACATGCTCACTGGTGTACTCTTACCTAGAGAGATAAAAGACAGAGGTAACCATCATCACAGAGACGAGAGTTTTCATATCATAGGCAAGTTTCCGTATTTTTTCCACCATGCCAACAAATGCTTGCTGACTAAAACAGGCATGGACAACCTGTTCAAGTTGCCGTTTAATTACCGGTCATTGACTGGGGAAAAAAATGATGAGGACCAAAAATTCTAAGTGTCTGTCCCATGGCATGAAAATTTCACTTTATAGTATATAGTTTTTTTTAACATTAATAAGAGTTCCCCCAGCCTGCCTATGGTCCCCCAGTGGCTAGAAATGGCGATAGGTGTAAACTGAGCCCTGGGTATCCTGCTCTGCCTTTGAGAAAATGAAAGCTCAGATGGGCCAATCTGGAATCTTGCTCCTTATGAGGTCATAAGGAGCAAGGTTACCTCCCCTTTCTCTGCTTTGCCCGTCCAGAGAAGTTGGCCCGCCCATGAGCGAGAGAGAGAGACATCATGGCTTGCAAACAAGCAAAGTGGCAGTTGGTCAAGGCCACACCCCCACCCTCCACCTTGCCCCCCCTCTCTCTTCCTCAATAGCATTTAAAGCTTCAGACACAGAAATGGCACATACGAAGGAAAGCTCATTGTGGGACTGGCTCTAGTGGCTGTAATTCTGCACCAAGGCTGAATTTCGGGAAAGAGACTTCAGATACAGTATTAGGGGACCACTAAGACCTATATAAAAGCATCCAAAAAGCAACATTCATAGGACCTTTAAAATAGGCTACAGTGATTTTCATATCTTTCGTTCTATTAAAAGAATAAACAATCATGATTTATTCATAAAAAAAGTTCAAGTTGCAGCAAGCAGCATTACTGTTAAGCCAGTTTTACTTTCAAATACTGTCGTTTTTATTGTTTTAATATCTGGCTTGCAAAAGTTAATTATTTTAATTCAAGTTGGCACTTTATTATTTGATGTGCCAATTTGTTTGCTAAAACCAGGGTTAATTTGTAAAGTGGAAGGTCCCGGAGCGCAGAGGGGGGGTGGATCCGGCGACTCAAAACGGGGGTTGGAGGCAACGGAACAAAAAATAAATAAATTACCCTGCCTACGTAGCTTCTCTGACTAAAAGAAAACCTAAACAACGCTGTGTGTACATCAGGGCAATGACCGGTAAAATTCCACCTTACAGGTCACATGACCGGCACCAATTTTATTTTAGCGGAAACACTGCAGTTTATGTCCATGTCTGTCCAGACTCATATACTATCTGTAGTGAAAACTCTTTAAAGGAATGTAATTAAAGGGTATTCCAGTGAATTATTTCCAGTGAGAAGCATGCTATTTTAACTCAGATACTATTTATTGAGCTTAGTCACACCTGAAGCCCAATATCAGCAAAATCAATTAGCTACTGTTGGACAATAAGAGGAACAGGAGGCCCTGTGTACTGGTTGTCATCCATGGAGAGGAAGTGAAGAGGAGGGTGGAGAGTTTCAAGTATCTTACAGTTTTTTTCGATGATACATGATACATGCATTACATTAATTTGACTTGACTTTGTTCTGCTGTATGTCTATTAATGTGTAAATTCATAAGTAAGGACACACAGTCAAGGCGCGTCTGGGACAGCGCAGACATTTCTGCTTTGTGGTGAGGAACAAATGCTGAGAGAAGCTTAATAAACAAAAACAAAACGCATATCACAGGCTTCAGGTCTCAAGTATCTCCAGAGGAGGATGTAACGCATGTATTCGCTGATGGCTGAGAGATACCATGACTCATCACTGCAGCTTGTATGAGTAATTTTCACCTTAGTGAATTATGCTGATAACACAGGATCTGATTTGATCCATTCTGGATTAAAAGCACACAAACACCCGGTGCTGGCATATTTCGCGGAGGATTTCACTGCTGCCAGCACTCTCGGCTTTCCCATGGTGAGTTTGTGGAATTCTGCACAGCTCATTTGTAAATTCATTTTTACTTTACTTTCGCTGCGGACCAGGTTAAATGAGCATCTGTTTCTCACATCAGCCCAGGCACCTTTTATGATGGAAAACACCCGCCCTGAGTAAGCGTTGCTCACGGGGATGCTCAGGACGAAGGACAGCAGTTTGGCATACTGAGGGAACGCGGACCTGCTCTTCAGCGCTTGGGCCCAAAGCTCACCTACAGGGTGACTGTGTGTCGCCAGATTTGGCATCTACGAACAGTTTTTAATGTTCTATCAGACTTTAACTACTCGAGAGTCTGCTCTTGAGACTTTGCTGTAATTTTCGGGACAGTTAGGGCAGGATTGGGGATTCGGGACAACTGCTTGGATTTCGGGACGGTCCCGAATTTTTCGGGACCGTCACCCTACTTTGCTGGGTCACCCTACTTTGCTGGAAAGCTTTGAAGCTTCATGAGGCTTCATCTCGTCATCACTACTGTTTAGGAAGGTCAGCCAGCTGATCAGGCTGGAACTGGACAGGGTGGAGGCTGTGGCAGAGGATGAGGGATAAAATGAAATCCATGTTGGATTAGCTGCTCGATGTGGAGAGAAGGTTGAAAGGCAAGATACATTTTTACCAGTAATTGACCTAAATATTTTATGTTTATGTTACGGCCGACAGCAACTACATCATATCTGTTTCCAGCAAAACAGAGCGAAAGCAGAAATTGCAGAAAAATCCATGCTATGTACTTCTTTACAAATTAAATAAATTTCAGATTGACTGGCTGTCATGTGATGTGCATTCTTCTTAGAAAATTATTTGTTTTTAGTCTCTAGAAGTGTATTATTCAGCTTTTGTTTTTGTTAAAGAAGGAAAAGAAAGTCACAATACGCAATACTATCGAATCGTAACACAAATCAAATCGACCAGCCCTAGTCATTTGCTGCGTACATTTTTGATTTGTGATATAATGAGACATGCATTACATTACAGTTTGTTTTCTATTGCTAAACGACCGTGGGCACAACTGGAGTTACATGTGCAAAACTACATTTTTGATTTGTGATATAATGAGACATGCATTACATTACAGTTTGTTTTCTATTGCTAAACGACCGTGGGCACAACTGGACTTACATGTGCAAAACTCTAACTACAGTCTGCACAGCAGCAGTTCATGTGGACCAAACTCTAGTTTGTTTTTCATTGCTTGAACACAGTTTTCAAAAGTCTACACACTTATCCCATGACTTTAACCACAACGTGCACAACACTGTGGATCTGCAGCACTTTGTTCAAATGCTAACACACTGCTGTTAAAACTGTTAACCACACATTCAAAACAGAATAGATTTCAGTCTGGTGCCTATCAAACACTGCTGATTGGAATTTTAGCTGAAAGCCTAAGCAGGTGTCTTGTTTTAGACTAGTTAGTGAACATATATATGGTATTTATACAGAGAAAGCTCTAAAACAGCTATAAAAAAAAAAAGAAGTGAAAAATACTATATCTTTACAATAATAAAACTGCGTTCTTACTGTTTTTCATAAAGTAATGGAGGTGAAAGCAATGGAAACGCCACACTCATTTGTATTTAGAGATGACGCAGACATCCAATGTGATGAAGAAAACCTGCCACATGATGCTGGAGAGAGGCAGAATTAGTCACACTATTTTTTGTTAATGTTATGTACCTTTAGTTTTTCCCCCAGTAATTCCATAAATTACTAGAGACAAAATACTATATTGAAGAAAACTTCTGATTTTCATTCCTTGTTGTTTACCTTACGTAAAAATTGGTAAATTATACAATCTATATATTTTCCTTAAATAAACTATTGAGTAATGTCAAGTCATTTAAATTGTTCAAACTCTAAAGATTAAAAGTTTGTAATTTCTGTATTGGTGTTTGATGCTAGTGTTTTTACCCTCAGTGTGTTCTGAGGGACAGTGTGCGCACTGAGCCTGTTTTGAGACGTGTGTTAAGAGTTGTGTTCACATCACCTGACTTGTGTTTGCAGGTGATGTGAACTGTTTAGTTCAGGTCACTGTTGGTAAATGCAAACTGTGGTTTGAATTTTGCACATGTGACTCCAGTTGTGCCCACTGTTGTTTAGCAATCAAAAAAACTGAACTTGACTTTGTTAAGCTTTGTTGTTCTTGTTCTGCTGCATGTCTATTAGTGTGTAAATTCATTAGTAAGGACACACAGTCAAGGCGCGTCTGGGACAGCGCAGACATTTCTGCTTTGTGGTGAGAAACACATGCTGAGAGAAGCTTAAAAAACAAAAACAAAACGCATATCACAGGCTTCAGGTCTCAAGTATCTCCAGAGGAGGATGTAAAGCATGTATTCGCTGATAGCTGAGAGATACCATGACTCATCACTGCAGCTTGTATTAGTAACTCTCACCTTAGCGAACTATGCCGATAACACAGGATCTGATTTGATCCATTCTGGATTAGGAGCACACAAACACTACATTTTCTAGTTCTCACAGCTCTGCCCACGCCCTGCTTCACCTCCGGTGTCACCTCAAAGATAGCTACCAGCTTTTGAAAGCCGCACTCAAGTTTCACCTCCACTCAAGTTTTACCTCCACTCGGGCACAACAAAGAAATTTCACATCTAGTGGCAACACAAATCTTTTAAAAGTTATCATGTGCAGTGCTACATCCTCCGCTAGTATAGGAAAAAAAACAAAAAAAAACAGCAAAAGACAACAGCCAGAGGACCAAAACCATAAGTGACACCCCATAACCCACGGAACCATTCTCAACGGTTTCCTGGTAAAACGCTTGGTTAGGGTTTCTGCCCACATTACCAACTGTTGGCTCACCAATTTGACAACTAAACAATTCAACTGATGTTCATGTTCATTCATTCACATTCCTGTTAAAAGTCAACATATATTTATCAATGCTAATATATATATTTTACTCCCACATAAGTTGTCAAAGTCAGGATTTATGCATATAAAACTATGGCTGCAATTAATGATTAATCTGTTGATTGTTTTCTTGATTACTTGGTTAATGGTTTGGTCTTTAAAATATTTTTTTTAAAATAGCGATAAATGAACATGGCAATTTCCCATACCAAACAGTTAAAACCCCCAGCCATATTCAGTTTACAATTATATAAAACAAGAAAAGCAGCAGAAAGTGATTCAGATCTATATAACATGTTTTTAGACTAAATTAATTCTGTGTCAAGAGGGGAAAAAAATATGTAAAAAATAAATAATACATTTTAAGATTATTCTCGAGCTTGGGGATTAGTATGGGTAAGAAATAATCTCAACTGAAGGTGCAGCTTTTATCTTGACTTGAAATGAATTTGTCACATTTTAAGATCTCTTACAATGCCTTTCAGATGTGCTATCCATGAAAACAAAATAGATCTGCATTTTCCTGAAAATATTAAATTAAATTGTATTATATAATATAAAATGTAAAGACTTAGCGATGCTGTAGAACCACAGGTGGAGCCACACATGATCAGTAATCCTAGTAATGGCATTTTCTGTTATTAACAGGGAGCTAAAGCTAAGCCTGGCAGAGGATCGTGGGAACATTAAAGAGTACACCATGTTGCATATATAGGTGTTAAACCACAGGACCAGTCAAACCGTTGACAGACAACATTCACATACGTATTTAGCTGCATTACCAAGATAATGTGGCTGATCGAGGTGAGCAGTTCATTTCACACGCTACGCTGATCAAAACTGCATGCCTGGCAATCAGTTTTTTGCTCTTTCAGTAAACTGCACACATACACACAAACACACTCACACTTAAGAAACCACAATCATGAGCTCCACCCTGTTTTAAAATAATCCACATTACTGGCATCTAATTTTAATGACTATCACAGGATTGTACGTGCATATATTTAATCTACTAAAAACAATACAGCAATGTGCCCTCAATTATGCCAGTTTACTTGTAGCACCGTCACTGCAGCCGTGACCCATTCCCATGTGCAGTAGGTGATGAGAGAAAGTGATGGAGCATGCATGTGTATGTGAGAGTGTGTGTGAAGGAGAGGAAGACATAGAAAAACATAAAGAACATAATGGAATATATGAAGAAGAAGATTGTTACATTGGTTAAAATGCTGGCATTCACCTACTGCACACAGCCTGCAGCCTGACCTTCTCTGAACCACTCACCCTTGTAAACACACACGCACAAACACACACACACACACACACAAAAAGGGAAGAGAGAGGAAGCAAGTTAGGGTGTGTCTGCAAACAACAGGCCGAGCAAACCACACATCATTGCACTTACAACATCACCCTCACATGCCTACACACAAACATCAGAGCAGCAGCTCGTGAACAATTATAATATCAAATCTATAGAAAAATCTTGAAAGCATTAACATGAATTTTAGGCGTTAGTCATTGCAGAGTGAACAGTGAAGATGAACCTGACAGAGAGCTGCTGGAGTCTGATTGTTTTTGTTGAACAAATGAAAAGGCTGGTATCGAAGCTGTAACAGACTCTTCTCTAGTTCCATTCTATAACCACTGAGTCAGCAAGCGTGAGGGATAGTGTAATTGCAGCAAGTGTGGCCACAGTTTAGGCTGAAACACAGAAAAGAGGATTTTGGGTTATCGTGGTTCACACTCACTTTCACACATAGTTCGGTGCAATTCAGAGGTGAAGTTGCAACACTGTTCCATTCTTCATTTGGCGCGGTTTGCATTCACACTGTACTTTATCAAACGCACCAAACACTGTAAATAAATGTCATTCGGTCGAAACTTGCGGACACTTCTAGTCGCTGAAATAATGGAGCAACACCAAATTAATAGCGTCTTGGGTTTTCTGGTTTTGCTTTAGTGTTTCTAATATTTTAGAAGGAGGCAAACAATACGAGCAGCTTACACATAATACACACATAATTAGGACCGATGTATGGTCCTAATTATGAATCTGAAAGTTATCAATCTTTAAATCATACATAAGTCTGTAAGTTGTGTGCAAGGTTGAAATTGCAGGTTAGTAAATGCACTGTTCGTTGGTCCCCTTCTATATTTGGGTCGGATTGCATTCACACCTAAAGTGAACCGAACTGTAGAGCGCTTGGAAGTGAACTGAGACGCCCGTTTTCAAGTGGACCAGAGTTCGGTTGTTCAGCCCACATCAGAGTTCAAATGAGTTTTCACACCACCCCAAATGAACCGGACTATTCGACGAAACGCTCCAGGGTGTGAGCACCAAGTCTCATAGCAACAGTGTTGTGCTGTACCCAAAAGATATTTTTATTTTATACAAAGACACTAAAGCTCATGTGTTATGAGCACTGAAGACGGAAGTGAGAGAACATTTCTTGAGCTGTGTCCAAATTCTATACTAATCTAATTGCAGGTTGTACTGTGTTCACACTAGATTTTTGAGTGTGCTGTTGATGTACCCTACGTCCCACAATGCAATGTGCTAAGGAAATGGAGTTGCTGCTCATAGTATACAAATGATGGACAGCATCTTCCATTGTAATGAATATATCAATGTTGTGCACACCTCTTTTATCTCAAATACATGTCATGTACACTACCGGTCAAAAGTTTGGGGTCACTTAGGAATTTCCATTCCACTCCATTCCAGACACAATACCTGCTGAGATCAGTTGTATTGTTTTTTTTAACCAGGGCAGCAGTTTTCAGATTACATTATTTGCTTACATAATTGCAAAATGGTTCTCGACTGTTGTAGAAAGAAGTGGCTGAAGAAACACTTGAAATTCATGCTTTTTGGTCTAAACGTCATACCCAAATTAAAAGTGGTACAGCTCCCATATACTTTGACACTCAGGGGTGTGCCTGATATCATTGGAAAGGTGATTGATGTGGGTTTGTTTGTGTATTTGAGAAGTGTTGTATTTTGTAGTTTTTTGGCTTTTTTATTTGCACTTTTCAAATAGAAATAAAAAACGCACAGACATATTTGTAGAAAAGAATTCATATAAAATCCATTTTTTGAGTCTTTTGGTGTCTGGATTGTTTCTGTAGTAAGCTGAGACGTGGCTAATGCCCTGTGGCGTCTGTCACCTGTCAAATGTGTTTACAGCAGTGTATTCTAATCACTTTACAGATGTATGACTTGGACGGAAATAAAACACCTCCATTCTAGCCTCTGTAACTCTGTGTCAGTAAGGCCTAGAATCGCCCTGACACTTGTAACAAAAACTTGAGAATGTTTCCTTTCCAATGATATCAGGCACACCCCTAAGTGTCAAAGTATATGGGAGCTGTACCACTTTTAATTTGGGTATGACGTTTAGACCAAAAAGCATGGATTTCAAGCATTTCTTCAGCCACTTCTGTCTACAACAGTTGAGAACCCTTTAGCAATTATGTAAGCACATAATGTAATCTGAAAACTGCTGTTCTGATTAAAAAAACAATGCAACTGATCTCAGCTGGTATTCTGTCTGGAATGGAGTGGAATGGAAATTTCTAAGTGACCCCAAACTTTTGACCGGTAGTGTATCTTTGTTGCTGTCACTCAAACAAACACTAGTGGAGAAGGGAGAGACAATATCTGGTATCAGTGGGACTGGCCCAACAACCAACTAAGAGCTATAACACACCAGAAAAGCACATGGTCAATTTGAGTGATAAGTGAGTGATTTTTTGTGTTTTCTTCATTTGATATTTGTCACCACTTGACATCAGGTCAAATAGTTCAGCAGAAACCTCTGTATATATCTGCACATTACACATTAGTCAGGGCTGGGAAGTTCCATTTATATAGCACATTTAATCTCATTGTGTTTCACATTAAAATATATACAGCAATAAGAAGCATGTATAGAGCATTTTAAAGAAAAATGAAATACAAAAGATGCACCCACACAACAAGCCCTGCCTCAACCAACAGACACACACACACACACACACACACACACACACACACACACACACACACACACACACACACACACACACACACAAAAAGTAATACACCATCTTGCAGAAGCTTATTTCAGGCCTTATGTGAAATGTATTTGATGTGTTTTCCACCACCATCCAAAGACCCAGGACTAGGTGGAGGGATTATATCTCCAACCTGGCCTGGGAACGCCTCGGGATCCCCCAGTCGGAGCTGGTTAATGTTGCTCGGGAAAGGGAAGTTTGGGGTCCCCTGCTGGAGCTGCTCCCCCCGCGACCCGACACCGGATAAGCGGACGAAGATGGATGGATGGAGATGGATGGTGTTTTCCACCAGTTTCTTCATGAATCTAATCTAACCTTCCAACCTTCTCTCTGAGTAGATTTCTGTCTTGCTTGTTATAATTCAAAAGCGATTTCACTTAGTGCAAGTTCATGAAAGTTTAGATCTTTGCTGATCTGAACAGGTTGTTTGGTTGGTAGGTTTCTCCACAGAAGCCTCCTTGCACAATAAGAGCTGTCTTTTAAATTGTTAGCTTGTTGGGGATTAACAGAATAAAACCTATGTATATGGCAATGGCTGTGTTGGCTACTATGGTTGAAGAAACAGAAAAGTAGAATTACTGCCTTGTGGATTTATGCTTCTGCCAACCAGTTAAGTTTTAGTTTACATCCATGTCTGTCCAGACCATGGACTGAAAAAATAATGGACGTAGCAGCAGTGACGTTACCCATTGGTTTGTGGACCGCCGTTTTGAAGCATATGGCAATTTGGCCTTTGTCATCTTGGTTTTTAGAAACCGGACGTGACGATTTTTAGACAAGAGGGTGGAGCTGGGGAGGATGATGCTACCAAGCCAGCTTTGTTTGTGGTTGCAATGGTGCTGTGCTAAGCTAAATGCTAAAAAGGGAAGTTGCCAATTTTCAACACTTCTGAAGTGAGTCATCCCACTAAGTTTTACTAGCAAGTAAATGCGGACCTCCGGTTACTGGTGTCATTCATCTGCATGTAGGAATGTAATAAAAGGTATTAAGTGTATTTTTTGGCGAAACATGGATGCTTCACACACATCTTCAACCCAGCAGCACAGAAGATCTCTACAATCACCACAGTTTCAAGATTTGTGTCGCCAATTCAGAATCCAACCAAATGTCTCCCCTTCTGTTGCTGAGTTATGGTGTTGAATAATGGCAAGAAAAGTGTTTTTGCAAATCATTATGATGTCACAGTGAAGTTGACCTTTTGGATATAAAATTTCATTGTGTCATCATTTATAATAATGGACATTTGTGTGAAATGCCATAATTAGAGTATGAAGTCTTGAGTTAGGGCCAAAAATGTGTTTTGAACTTGACCATTGACTACCAAAATCGAATCAGTTCATCTATGAGGCCAAGTGGACGTTTGTGCCAAATTTGAAGACATTTCTTCCAAGTGTTCCTGAGATTTCTTTCTTTTCATTTCATGTTTATTTGAATAGGGACAAATGCTTAGACATAGACATTTGTGCAACAAATCTCCAATGTACAGCATCACAGCATTTATAGCTATTGCCAATGCCCAATGCCAAGGCTTTTCACCAGCGTTCACAAGAATGGGACGGGCGGACAGACAACGCTAGAACATAATGCCTCTGGTCACGGCTACTGCCAGCATAAAAGCATGAAAACACCTATAGACAAACGAAAAGATAAAGGAAAAGATGTCAGCACTAGATTAGGGATCGACCGATACTGTTTTTTAAAGGCCGACACCGATTATTAGTAGTTAATCACACCGACAACCAATATTTGAATCAATATGCATTTACGGTGAAAATGAAATTCTTTAAGTCAAAATTAAGATTTTGGAATGTTACAAACTGCAACACAAAACTTTGTTTAAAAGCTTCAAGCAATTATTGAATAAATGAGAAACTTTCAACATAATACCCAGTAAACAAGAGTCAGATAGTGTTGTGGGTGGGACATTAAGTCAGACTCAGTGGTGAGTGAAACCAAAGCAGAGGGACAGACGCAGAGCTGTAGCCGAGCCAAAGTAGAACACTTTTTAATTCATTAACTTTATCGGTTATAAGGCAAATAAAACGCTGAAAAAAAAAATTAATGGATGTAATAGTTAATTAAATCCAGGTCATGTTTGTAAATGAGAAGCTGTTCTCAAACAGTTTACATGGATAAAGGTTTAGTAGTAGTAGAAATCCGGTTCTGTGTCAAAAGCAAATGCAAATTTGTACATTTACTATTGTCAATATTACAGGATATAAATGCGTCAATGACATGCTACAGTGCACATCAGTCCTTGCCACTGCTTGGTATATTTGAATTAAAAAAATAACACACGAACATTGTGTGTGATGGCAAACACAAGAAGGCTTTTATCTTCTCTGTACCCACAATGACATTCTTTCCTGTTGACAGATCGAGCAGAGTTTAAGACTGTGCTTTCTACGTTAGAGGAAAAAAAGCTTTTCTCTGGTTCCAGGAAACGTGTACAATTCAACACTGCTTACAACTACACACTACATAAAAGTTGCCATTCAAAAAGGTCTGAATATCTTATTCTATGGAGGAATTTTTTTATATAGTCTTGCCTGTTGCATTTAATTATTAAACTTGTTTCAAGGTAACTGGTCTTTTTGTAGTGAGATGTATCTATTTGTTAGAGCTGAAGAGAAACAAGACATCCATTAACTAAAAAGTAGATGGCTTTGCTTATTTTAAGAATGAAACTAGGAAAGACAAAATCAACACTGCAAATACATTTTTTGTATTATAGTTAACGCAAATACATTATTTGTGTTAAATCACAACAAAAACTATATATATATATATATATATATATATATATATATATATATATATATATATATATATATATTTATCCAAATAAATCATGTTTGGATTTAAAACTGCTCTAATCAATATTTTTTACATTAGTCTCAAATGACTATGTGTAATATGAGGTCAACCATGAACCCACAGAGAAATATCACCAACTCTGCAGTAGCACAAGAGTTTTCATGGTTTTCTCTCATCTTTGATTTCATTTCTATTACAAATGTTTTTTCGTTATTCCTTTATTCATTATTTGTCTTTTTTCAGCTCATAGTCCATGAACACATAACACACATCTCCTTACTCTACGTTCTTCAGCGTGCACGTAAAATCCAACAGGTTGGTGATTATGGGCATGGCGGTCATGTGGCATCACACATGTTGTCTCACTTCCTGTCTTAACCTTTGTTCCACTAGCCTAACCTCGGTCAGAGACCTTTTAATCATTCCTTTTTTCTTAAAAAGATGAAATTATGGTAATGGGGTTTTCTGTGCAATGTTTTAAGCTAAATCCATAGACAGTAAAATACAATAATCAAAGTCAAACAACTCATTATTTAACAAATATCCAACTATTATTTTGTTAGCATCCAATGACTGAAGCTGTGATAAGGTACACGGGTACTTCTAAACAACTGTTATACAGTGTTGCTTCCCCCCACCCCCCAAAAAAGGCTCTGTAGTGTGACACTCACCACTGGGGGGTTTGGGCCTTGGAGGAACACTTTTCTTCGGTGGCAGAGCTGGCATGTCGCTCTTCCTGCTGAATGGGTCGTCCACAAACACCGACTGCAAAGAGTGAGAGGAGGAATATGTGTTTTTTTTTAGCACTCAGCTGTATGCCAAAACAGTATAATCTGACAGGCAGTGGCACAATATAGTCTATAAAAGTTCTGAAACTGAAGAAATGATGGCACCAGGAAAAGATTCAATTTATCAGTAAAAAAAACAAAAACTAATTAAAACAATAATAATGATTAAATTGGACCAAATACGAGATATCCTTTATTTAATTTTGTGCCAATATGGCGTTATATAGTATACATTTTAAGACTTTTTTAAAGAACATGCAATGGGAGACCTTGCTATGACTATCCAGGGTTTTCCCTGCCATTATTAGGCTAAGGTGCAGCACCCAAGCCGTTTTTGGATACTACCTAAGCTAATGAATGTTAAATCAATGTGTGAATCAAACAGAACTTAATTACTTTTCGCAGATCTAATGATTGTAGTTGGAGCCCAGTGAACTTCTTAAGCAAGTTTTGTCTTTAAGGTTTTTGGATGTTATTGCACATGCTTTTTAATGAAAAACGTCACATATTCTTGAGGGAGGACCCTTAATCCCACCACCAAACACATGCACCTAAGTGACCCGCAAACCTAAGGAAAACACTGCTATCTACCCAAAGAGTGTTTTCAGGACATGTTTTGGCCTCTGGTACCTTATCGTAGTCTGGCAGCCAGCCAGCTCTGCCTTCAAAAGGATCTCTGGGCTTCGACATGAGGCTGAAGTCTGCAAACCCAGCCGAGCTGTTGCTGCTGCTGTTGAACGAACTGCTGCCAAACGGGTCCAATGTGCCAAACAGGTCTGAAAAAAGCAGTCACAATTCATTCATGGACATTCACAATCAGTGACCATAATTACTAGCTTACTTAAAATGTTACTTTGGCCCGTTTGATGCCATAGCTGAACAACATACATGGAGGAGCAAAAATTGGATACACCTTACAAATGCAATGCAATCCAATGCAACAAGACCACAAACTACAGCATGGATGGCCATAGAGTGTAGTCAACTGACACAGTGTCAGCATCTACTGAATTTCTAATTTGCACTTCTCCCACATTTTTTAAATCTCTAAATTGTATGTAATAAAAAGGAGGCTATTGTGTAGTTAACTGGCTTAAATCTTAAAGTGATGGTTCGGAGTGATTTCACCCTAGGGTCCTTTGCACCATGACATCGAGCCAAACACCCCCCCAGAAGCTTTTTTCAGCTGGGTCTAACATTGGGAGAGTTAGCGTAGAGTAGCGTTATCAGCTGAATAGCTTAGCGCAGGGGCTAATGGACCCACGTTTGTATCTCGTAAATGACCCCACTAATAATGACCGAAATGATACCAAACATCTACTGTAGTACAAATAGGTTATGTACTCATAAAACGATGGATTGGAAAGATTGTAAGTACACCAGAAGTTTATGAACACTTGCCTGCTGGCTTCTGCTCTCTGCTGTTGTTGCTGCTGCCGGCAGTAAGACAAGTGCTTAGGGCCGTCTACAAATTACAACACCGAAAAGAGATGCAACAAAAATATTTTTTAATTATTTAAATAAAAAGTGCTGTAGTATAACTAGCAGGAGACAAGTAATAACTGAGGTAAGTTTGGAGACATTACCTTATTTAATCATTAAATTAATAAATATTTTTGTTGTATCTCTTTTCGGTGTAGTAATTTGTACGCGGCCCTAAGCACTCGTCTGCAGGTAGCAGCAGCAGCAGCAGAGGCAAGTGTTCATAAACTTCTGGTGTACTTACAAACTTTCCAATCCATCGTTTTATGAGTACATAACCTATTTGTACTACAGTAGACGTTTGGTATCATTTCAGGCATTATTAGTGGGGTCATTTACGAGATACAAACGTGGGTCCATTAGCCCCTGCGCTAATACTGTAAGCTATTCAGCTGATAACGCTACTCTACGCTAACTCTCCCAATGTAAGACCCAGGTGAAAAAAGCTTCTGGGGGGGTAATTGGCTCGAGGTCATGGTGCAAAGGACCATAGGGTGAAATTACTCCGAACCATCACTTTAAGTGTTTAGTATGTAGAGGTTAATGGGTCACAGGGATCGGTCCTAGGCTCACAAAGGAATGTCAAAATGAATCATAAACTTTAACTATATTTTGGTTCACCTGCAGTGGGATTAGGATAAAAAGCCAACACCATTGGAATCCACTGAACTCAATCAACATTTATCTATGGAGGATATATTTATTCATAATTCAAATTGAAAGTCCAAAGAGAAAATGAAGCAAGATCAAATTAAAAATATTATTATTTTACTACGCTACTAGGATAAATCATGCCATAATTGAATTTGAAAAAGAAAAAGGAAACTGAAAAAGCAAAGTTGAAATGTAAAATGATTTATCTTTTTGAATTAGTAGTTACTGTAATTGTCAGCTGGAGTTTATTTCCTGAAATATGGCTCGTTTTCTGTTTGAACACATTGTCATCACTATTAACAAGGTTTAAAATGACCCATTTTTCAAATTTGGATATTGTTTGAAAATTGGAAATCAAATGAACGAAAAAGTACACTGGCCGTTACTACAGTAACTACATGAAAACTTCACTGTGGTTGAATGAAATGTCGTTTGTGTTTAGCCTACATCATCAGTTTCTATCGTCTAAAGTGAAACAAGAGGCCAAGCCAGCCTGGTAGCGAAGCTGCAGCCAGATGCTCCTCAACTGTGTTTCCCAGCAGTCAGCTCCCCCTGCTGTCCATACTGTGCCTCTGCAACCTTTTTGTTTCAGACCCTCCCACCAGCCTTTGGGCCACGCCTCCACTTTTGACATCCATCAGTGGAAAAGCCAAATGTTAAATCAAAATGGGAAAAGCCAAATGTTAAATCAAAATGGGAAAAGCCAAATGTTAAATCGAAAAGTAAAATGTTAAATTGAAATTGAAAAGCCAAATGTTAAATCAAAATATAAAATTAAAATGTTAAATCGAAATGTAAAATTCAAAAGATAAATCATTTAACATTTCAACTTACATTACATTTACTTTTTTAAATTCAATTATGGCATGATTTTTCCTAGTAGCGTAGTAAAATAATAATATTTTAAATTTGATCTTGCTTCGTTTTCTCTTTGGACTTTCAATTTGAATTATGAATAAATATATCCTCCATATTTATATGGTCAGTCAATAGATTTAAAACAAACAAAAAAAGTTCAAAAGTTGAATGTCCGTCTACATTTTTAGCCACACTGACAATGATGATTTTGGTCAGGCGGTCCACCATTTTGGTTGACTGAAATATCTCAAGAGCTACTGGATGGATTGCCAATAAAATGTTGTAGAGACAGTAGCCTCTACACAAAGGGTTCCTCAATGCTGGCAAAAAGAAGATCCGTCATTACGCTGGATTTGCTTTTTAACACTGCACCAAACAACGCTGCCACAGTGTGATTTTAGATAGCATAAGCAAAAGAGGCGTGACACGTAACAACACAACAGCGTTGGCGTTGTATGTTGTGTATGTGTACGTTTTTCTAATTATTAGTTGCAAGAAAATGTTATGTATTGACCGTGCAACCATTTCTTACAATGGTCTTTCTAAACAGCAACAGGCCTGCTTACAGACTGTACAAACTAATATGATGGGTTTACCATTCAAGTATACAACATTTTGATTCTTTGGTCATAAATGCCAGGCCTAAGCAGAGCCAGTGTGGATTTTTCATAGCTGTATTAACTAGTATCGACAATCTGAGTTGGGGAGCGAGTAAGCAAATGGGACACCTTTCCTCTCCAGCCATGGTTTTAATAGGCAAACCAACATGTTACCCTTAGTCTGAGCAAACAGTGGCCCCAGTGTGGTGACAGGCTTGAGTTTCTCCAATCACTGAGGCATTCAAGCTGACCCACATTGTGTATGTGTTTGAATGGACTGCATTAATATCTTGGAGGAAATTGAAGAGCTTGTCTTCTGTGAACAAACAGCTGACTGAAAAAGCTCCAGTGCACTGACTAACAGCAGATATAAATTCTTTCAAGACTCATGCCACCACAAAAACACCCTAACCACTGCCGGAAACAGAACTGACTTCACCCTAACCTCAGATTAGGATTGGAAAATTGCTCTACTAATTTGTCTATTTTTCTAAACTGCTGTACCAAGGTATACCAAGCTCACTATCCTTTTAATATCTGAGGTTGTATTAGACCATTGTAAGATAATCTAGTACATTAATGAGCAAGAGTATTTTATGGCAATATTGGATATTGGCGAGCACAAAAACAGATTCCTTACATTTTTCTATTAAAAAACCTTAAATTGTATATTGCTGTTGTATGCCTCTGCCAACCACTTTGAAGGAATAAAATAATAAATGGTATTAAGTGTAATTTTGTCATAATTAGCATATGTTAGTCCATCCATCCATCCATCCATCTTCGTCTGTATGGCCAAAAAAGTGTTTTGTGAGGTAACAGTAACCTTGACCTTTGACCACCAAAATCTAATCAGTTCATCTTTGAGTCCAAGTAGATGTTTTTGCCAAAACTGAAGAGATTCCATCCAAAGGGCCCTAAGACATCGCATTCACAAGAATGAATGGAAGGATAGGCCAGCATAAAAATACATGATGTCCACAGACAGTGTAGATGTGCTGGAATAAAGAATGAAATTATACCTGGTCCTTTGGGCTTTGAGTTGCTTGAGGAGAATGGGTCATTACTTGTGAAGTGACCTGTTTGCTGCAGGAAGCATAAAAAGGGGGAATAAATTAATTGTAAATTCTCTCAAGTCACAGCCAAACCTACAAATTATGTAGTGTTGTTTTTTACCATCTATATACAATCAGATTATACTGTACTGTTTGGGTGAACTGCAGAGCACGCGCTACCAGAAATCTCAAGAGATTCTCAGAGCACTCATCCATCCAACGGCAAATCCAAACTCAGCAGTTGTATTAGTGATCAAATATTCCAATTCAATTCAATTAAATTTTATTTATAGTATCAAATTCATAACAAGAGTTATCTCAAGACACTTTACAGAGTAGGTCTAGACGACACTCTGTAGACAACAATAATCCGTAATCTTAAAATCTGTGCCACTCTTGGGATTTTATATAATTATATAAATTAAAACTCCATGTTCTGGCCTTCGATCTTGAACAAGTACCTTGGAAGGTAACGTGGCACTTTTACTGAAGGGGTCTGGTGTTGAGAAAGGATCCATCTTGGTGGTCTTCTTGAAGAAATCTTCTGACGAAGCCTTGAAAGGATCCGTCTCTTTGAACGGGTCTCCTCCAAAAGGATCTGCAGCAGAAATGATGTATGACTTTAAGCTATTGAAATTCTCAATGTAGTGTATCTTAAAAGTTTCGTTAACCAGACAACAGGATCAGGCATTGCGCAGAAATTTAAAGGACAGACGCCAGTTTTCAAACATGTTCAAATAGCCTTTACACATAATCAGCAGCAGTATCGCTTTGATGACGGTGTGAGCCAGCAAATCTCACAGTAGCTTTATTTAAAGCATTGGACACCCCTTGGATTTTACGCCTCAACTTTAACTTGGTTTGTCTGTGACATTTCAATTGGCAACCAATGAGATGACAGCTGTTCGTAACGCAACATAAAAATAGAAATTTTGTTTGTGATCATGTGGAGAAGCCCAAAAGCATCGTTTTGTAGTCTGGGTTGACATCCACCATCTGATTGTGGAAGATTTTGAAGGTTAATGAGGACTCACCAATGAAACGCTCTTAAGCAGTACTTAATAATTAAAAAAACACTTAAGATTGTATTCCAGTAACAGCTTGGGCACACAAAAGTGTAAAAGAAATGTAAGTTTAATGTACAATTTGTTTCTCGGTTGATGATATGGATCTATTTCGGAACGCACTTGTTTTAGTCTATATCCACAACGTTCCACTTCCTGAAGTGCTCTGGTGCTGCAGGAAATTCCGCCAGATGCCTGTCTTTTGGCTAGGGCTGTGCAATTAATAGAATTTTGATTTTGGCTCCCAACGATCACCAAAATAGTATAATCGAGAAAAAAACTATTATTTTGCCATGTTTTGTTTTGCAAGAACACTCTTATTTTGTCTTGTGTTCTGAATGACGCGCACATCTGCACGCGCACATCCGACCCTCCCGAAGCCAGTCAGGGAGGCAAGTCGTGTGCATATCATCCACTGGAATTTAAAAACTTGTTTGGTGAGCAAAAAAAAAGGCAAAAGTCAGTTGTCAGGGAACAGCTAATGTTAGCTAACCCTGCGGTCCCTCTGCCTTTGCCCCCCCCCGCTGTAGTAGACGTTGTATTCCCCCGACATGCTGTATTCACCCATCCATCCATCCATCCATCTTCGTCCGCTTATCCGGTGTCGGGTCGCGGGGGGAGCAGCTCCAGCAGGGGACCCCAAACTTCCCTTTCCCGAGCAACATTAACCAGCTCCGACTGGGGATCGGCGTTCCCAGGCCAGGTTGGAGATATAATCCCTCCACCTAGTCCTGGGTCTTCCCCGAGGCCTCCTCCCAGCTGGACGTGCCTGGAACACCTCCCTAGGGAGGCGCCCAGGGGGCATCCTTACCAGATGCCCGAACCACCTCAACTGGCTCCTTTCGACGCAAAGGAGCAGCGGCTCTACTCCGAGCTCCTCACGGATGACTGAGCTTCTCACCCTATCTCTAAGGGAGACGCCAGCCACCCTCCTGAGGAAACCCATTTCAGCCGCTTGTACCCTGGACCCTGCTGTATTCACGTACTGTTTAAAACTTTTTCCAGCTTAGTGGGGGTGCATAGGCATACTGCTAAAAAAACAACATGAAAAAACATAGTAATGTTCCCTCATCATTTAGTTTTGTCGTTAAACTGTATGTAAATGAGCAGGGACGTTAAATCACCTGTTTCACGTAACGTTACCCTAAGGTATTGTCTATGTGCTGGATTTTTCCTAAGGTTAGCTAGCAAATAAGCCCACTGACGGCAACATTATTGTTGATAATTTGGCACAATGTTTAGTAATGACAGTAGTAGTGGTCATAGTGAGTGAACATGTGATGTGAGATGCACATTATGTTAGGTCTGTGGAACTGTTCATTAGCTGTGTAACGTTATTTGTGATATCTGTAAAGCTGAACCGACTCACAGTAATAAAACAGATTTTATTCTGATCCAAAGACTCTTTCTGTGAGATAAAGGACACAAACAGATTATACCCTGGACACTATCCACTATATCCAAATGTTAATGAGTAATCGTGTTAAATAATCGTGATTTCAATATTTACCAAAATAATCGTAATTATTATTTTTTCCATAATCGAGCAGCCCTACTTTTGGCCGATGTCCGTTTCCTTCAGCTTTCTTTGTGTTGTAATTTTAAACTCCGGTGGATTTATGAGGACTATGGTTAACTGCTTGTCAGAGCTCTGCAGGGTAAATCCAGACAGCTAGCTAGACTAACTGTCCAATCTGAGTTTTCTTTGCACTTTTGAACATACGCATGTTCCACCAAAACAAGTTCCTTTCCAAGGCTATTTTGCAGTGGGCTCCGTGCGGAGCTTTGCACCACCCATGGTGATTGTGATTGGTTTAAAGAATGCCAATAAAACAGAGCACGTTTTTCCTCCCATCCCGGAATGCTGTGTGGACTAGCCAGACCCTTCTCCGCAGCGCTGTGGAGGAAGGTCTGGCAAAGCGAGACTATACTTGTTTGACATTTAAATTGCTAAATGTTTACTTTGAGTGGTCAGAATAAAACATTTATGAAAAAAAAAAAAAATCACATAAAAGTTTAAAAACAGCATTAGCATTAGCATTTTGACCACATGATGCGTGTATTCTATTTTGTGTAAAGCATCAGCATGTTACAAGATTTTCATTACAGTTAATGTGATGAAACAAAAATTTTCCTGGTAATTAGTTTTGATATCTTCGATCGCATGTTTAATGACCTATAAATAGCCTAAGTGTTCCAATGAATCAGCTGTCCACACACCTCCCTGTATTATCTAGTCTAATACTTACAACGCCTATGTTATGCAGTATTGCAATCATAACAACATGACACATTCATTGCTCTTCTATGGTATCCAATATACGATTATGATAAGAGGCACCCTGTAGGTCATGAACCCAGGCAAGAGTTACTGATAGTCAGTGCTTTCTCATCCTTCACATCTAGCATCAGATTTCAGTGAGGTCTGACAGAAATGCTCTCCTGGATCAAATGTTTGCAGTTAAACTGGATATTTGCGTTGGATTCCAAGGAAAATCAGATGCATGATGGGGGTTTGCACCAAATGATCAACAACAATAAAAACTGGAGAAATGGATGCTTTCACATATAAAACAAACCCAATGCAAAAGGCATCGACTGAACAAGCAATAATGGGTTGTGTACTGCGGGTAGTTGGAGCAGTTTCACTGCTGCGTAAAAAGGGCGATTTGTATCGCTGATCTCCATCTACTAAACATAGAAGTGAAACTTCACAATATTACTGAAGAGGGAAGTGTGACACAAATCACAGTTGCACATATGTTTCACATATGTAGAGGGACATCAACACAAGACAAGGCTGCCAACACAAGCACAGGCCAGTCTTGGTAATTTGAGAGATTAAGATAGGGCTGGGCGATATGGAGAAAATCATATATCACCATATTTTTTTACCAAATACCTTGATATCGATATTGCAACGATATTGTAGGGTTGACTACTGCTATTTTCCACAAAATATTTACACTATGAGAGTTTGATAAATAATCATCGGTAATGTGGATATAATGACTAAGTGGGTAAAAGCAAATAATAGAACAGCTAGAACAGTCTGGTAGGTTCAGAAAATGACATCACTTTACTGTAATTCAGCCTTTAAAACCAGGAAAGACAACACTTAAGCCATATTACGATTACGATATTTAACAGGGAATTAACAGTTTTTGTGTTTTGTTTTTTTCAGTGGACCAGAAGAGGGTAGTAGTTGACCTCAGATTAGTCTATATCGACGTCAATTCATTTAGGGGATTGTTCTGGTTCCGCCCGAAGATCTGCAGGATGTCCCTCATTTTTGGCCGAATGTCTGTCTTTGTGTTGGTGTTCTAAACTCCGGTAGATTTATAAGGACTATGGTTAACTGCTCCTCAGATCTCTGCAGGGTAAATCCAGACAGCTAGCTAGACTATCTGTCCAATCTGAGTTTTCTGTTGCATTTTGCAGAAGCACCGTTATTGCGTCCGATGCTTAGCGCCGCCCATGACTATCGTGATTGGTTTAAAGAAATGCCAATAAACCAGAGCACGTTTTTCTCCCATCCCGGAATGCTGAGTGGACTAGCCAGACCTTCCTTTGCAGCGCTGTGGAGGAAGGTCTGGCAATGCAAGACTAACCTCAGGTCATCTTGGGACAGGTCTGCTTCCTGTCTGAACAGAGTCAGAACTAAACATGGAGAAGCAACAAACTCCAAGAAAACTGCAGGTCTGCTGCAACTTTCAGTTCTTTTAAATCAAGGCTAAAGACATTTCTTTTTCATGCTGCCTTTTTTAAGCAATTATTGATTTCTTACACTGCGCTGTAACTTTTATTCTTGTATTTTATATCAGTTTTATTCTACTTTAATTGTTTTTTATTCTCTTTAACAGATGTTGTGTTCTGTGTAAAGCACTTTGAATTACCTTGTTGCTGAAATGTGCTTTACAAATAAAGCAGCATTGCCTTGCCTTTTCCTAGGTTAAAGAACTGATTGACCTTCTCAAAAAAGCATCACTATATCATAACCCATGAAAAATATAATACCATACAGGTATATTGGATTATCTGTATGAATGTATCTTATTCCCTTCACAATCGCAAAAATGTGAGCCTGCTGATTATATTTCTATAACTTTTAAAGGGCAGGGGAGAATATTGCACAGGTGCTTTATTAAGCGATATTTTAGTATATGTTTTAAGTATATTTTATATTTATATTTGGATTATGCTGCACAAGTAATTTGAAAGTCTCAGATTAAGGCGCATGCTTTGTTTAATGCTAAAGCACAAACAGTTGAATAAGGGGGATTGAAAGAGCAATAGAGTAATGATTATTAGAGCTGCAAAGATTAATCAATTAATTGATTAGTTGTCAACTCTTAAATTAATCGCCAACTATTTTGCTAATCGATTAGTCGGTTTGAGTAATTTTTTAAGACAAAAGTAAAAATTCTCTGATTCCAGCTTCTTAAATGTGAATATTTTCTAGTTTCTTCTCTCCTCTGTGACAGTAAACTGAATATCTTTGAGTTGTGGACAAAACAAGACATTTGAGGACGTCATCTTGGGCTTTTGGGAAAGACTGATCCTTATTTTTCACCATTTTCTGACATTTTATAGACCAAACATTTAATCGAATAATCGAGAAAATAATCAACAGATTAATCGACTATGAAAATAATCGTTATTTGCAGCCCTAATGATTATTTCATGCCAATAATGTATAAATCCAAAGACACCAAATTTCTGAAATACTAATGTCATACACATGCATGCACTGAACTGAAATGCTGGTGTGACCGGGTCTTAAAACGGATCCCCTGTCCCCTAAGGAAATACCTGTGGATGTTGATGGCGGCTTTGCAAAAGGGTCATTTTGGAAAGGGTCACCTAAAGGAGAGAGGAGGAGCAGGAGGAAAACAAAGAGGAAGACACAGAAGATGGTCAGAGAGCAACTCAAAGCTAAACACAATACAAGCTGCCTAGAGGACAGAAAACCAAAGATTACCAGAGCTGTAAACCAGGGGCAGGTCTGGAGGGGGGGGCCCGGGGTGGCCCCCCTGAAATATGATTACAAGTGATAAACACAGGGGGGAAAGTGAAAGTAAAGAGGGATGATAACCTTTGAATGGGTCTGTTTTGAAGGGGTCTTCAGTGTGGAAGGGGTCTGTGTGAAGTTCCTGAGGCTGGCTGTTGAACACAGATGGCTTCACTTTGAATGGATCCTCCTGTGGTAAGAATACAAGGGAAGAAACAGTGTTGCTCCATGTTGGTGGCTGATTTGCAGTGATAACACAAAGAAGAAAAATAAAAGAAAGTTTAGGTGGTATTGTCTTTGGCACAAATGTCCACAAACAAGAGCCTGTTTCCACACGTCTTTACTATTCTTTAGCTCTCGTGTCACTTATTTGATAGCTCCTCGACTGCTCGGTCCCCGGCTGAACCGCAAGTTGTTCTGTCCCTCCTGTCCACACACACCTGGCCAGATTCCTTAAAAGGAACACGCCGACTTATTGGGAATTTAGCTTATTCACCGTAACCCCCAGAGTTAGACAAGTCCATACATATCCTTTTCATCTCCATGTGTGCTGTAATGCTGTCTGACGGCTCCAGCGGCATCAGGCCAGCACAGAACATGCAGGTGAATGGTTCCAGTAATCCTACTGCTCCGAATAAGTGACAAAATAACGCCAACATGTTCCTATTTACATGTTGTGATTTATATAGTCACAGCGTGTACAAAAAACAACCTAAACATGAGACACAGCCGTCTTCTAACTGTAAACAAACCGGGAACTATATTCTATATTCTAGGAACATGTTGACGTTATTTTGTCACTTTTGTCACAATTCGGAGCAGTAGGCTAGTTGGAACCAGTTACCTGCAGGATCTGTGCTGAGCTAAGCTAATGCTGGAGCCGTCAGACAGCATTACAGCACGCACGGAGATGAGAAGGGTATGTATTGACTTGTCTTACTCTGGGGGTTACGGTGAATAAGCTAAATTCCCAATAAGTCGGCGTGTTCCTTTAAAGCTTCTGTGCCTGTTTTCAGGCATTTTGCCTCAAACACGTGTGCTTTTTTAAACAGGCACACCAGAAGTCGCAGTTTGCATGTCGGTTTAGTGACTATTTGCTCCTTATTGCAAATGCACACAAAATGCCAAGATACAGTTGAATCAACACACTCTTAAAACAGTTTCAACAAAAAACTACATTGTAACCTTGATGGAGGTATAAGGTAGGATAGATTGCAGAAGTTTTGTATTAGACTGCATTAGTTTTAGCGAGGCGTATAAACCTAATAAACTGTCAACTGGGTGTAGGCTTATAACTAAGAACAGAGGAAGAAAAAAAATTTGCAATAATTATCAATGATCACAATATCCATAATAACACTTTAAAATGAGCAAGAGTTTAACTGTGGTTGATTATTGTGGAGTCACTTATGACATACGGTATGCCTTGCACCCTTTCAAAACTGTCCGACACTTGTCCTGTACAATGAGATTATAAGCAACACGTCACATCATCTCACTTTCAGTTGGACGGCTTAAAAAAGTAGTTTAGATATTTTGGACTGTTGGCTTGTCTATAACCCGTCTAATCTTCTGACTGCTCTTGTTTCTTGACCCACCTGGCTTTATTGTACTGATGTCTTTCTGTTCCCAGATCAGAGCAGTTACTTTGGCAATTACAATAACATATGTCACAACTGGTAGAAAATATGAACACAAATATGAACACAATTGTTTTTTTCCCCCCTGTATTTCCGGTTTTAAAGCTTTAGTTCGTAACGTTTTGATATTAATATACGTCCGTTACATTCAAGCCATTGCCAAATTAGTTCCTACGAAGCTAATTAAGACTATCAGCTCCACACAACTCTCTGTCTGTATTTCTCAGTATGGCTATCTTCAGAAGATTGTAGCGTCCGCTGACTTTCCCACGCAGAAACTCAAGTGAAGATAAGTCCATCATGTTTTTTTAATCCTCTGTGTCCTCCTTGGCTACTAGCAACTGTGTGGACGAGGGGTGGGGATGCGTGCGCGGTCATGGAAGGCTTGTATCGTGTGGATGCGCTGACAGTTTTGTTGTCATTACTTCAAAATTCCTCATGGGGCAACAGGAACTTGGCACTATAGCTTTAACCTGTATTTCATGGGTTTTCATTTTTTACCATAAAACTTCTTATATTTTCACCACATCTATGTAGGTCTATCTTTGTGAAGCACTTTGGTGCAAACTTGTTTGCCTTTAAAGTGCTACGTAAATGAAATAAACTTGAAACAATTACAAGCTGACCAAAGTTGTAATAAACCACAACTAGCCTTTAATCATTTTCCACTTAGCCAGAAGTGCAGAAATCTACCCCAAGAGCTCTTTTAAAAGAATATCTAGGGAGAGGAAAGCCTGCCCTAATTACAGCACAGACACATACCACCCCATCCCCCCCATGATTGAATTTCACTTTAAAAAAACAGGAGCAATTTTCTTTTCTTTTTTGCAGTTTGCCTTTCTTTGTATGCACTCTGCTACTCTGACTCCTTGTGAAGAGGAAGTTCGTGTCTGGACTGCAACATTCCTCTGTGTGTGCGCGTGTGTGTGTGTGTGTGTGTGTGTGTGTGTGTGTGCGTGCTTGCGTAGGTGCGTGCGTGCATGCTCTACGTTGTTATGGTAAATTAGAACATCTGCACTGTTGTTCATAGGAAGCCCTGAGTCCGATCCCATCGTTGATCCCAAGAGCTGTTTGCCAGGAGTGAGAGGGGACTGAGCCAAGGTAATTATGTTATTATGAGTGAAGTGCAGTCTTCAGGGAACACAACGGAGAGTCAGGGAGAAAATTAATAACCAAGGTTCGAGCAAAAGACGGTTCAAATGACAGAAATGACAGCTAAGAATTTGGCATGCTGCAGTTTGCAGACTGCTGCTGATCTCTTGTCTAGATGAAAATAGGCCTGGGCAAAGGGGAGAGGGAGAGGGGATAACCAAACTACGAGTGGAATAATTGTAGTAATAAAAGCTGCAATTAAAAGCTTGTTTTTATCTTTTGAAATAAAAAGTTTGACAGACTACTTCTTGTATTGAAAACAAAATTAAGCTTCCGGCAGTGATGAGTACTCGAGTACTGAAGCCTGTACTATGAAGCAAGATTTGGCATTAACGAGCTAATTTAAGGTTCAACCCGGGATTTTCTGTACCACGACGGTGGATTAGATGTTACTGGGTTCAATCGCCGTGGTAATTTATGCTGAACACCTAACCTGGTTGGGAGCAGGTTAAGTTGGAGATCAGAGATCAACCGGTGTAAAAGCACCGCCTACTGACCAATCAATACTCGATTGATAACGGCGTCACCGTTCTTATAGAAGATCAGGCGCGGTGATAAAAAAGTTAAAAGTGTAATTATTATATTATGGTCAGATCTTGGTCCTGACTGACGGGGAATTGATATTGATAAGCATTGTGATTTACGCATCTACAGCGTCAACTATTTTTTTTTGCCAGCTTTCCTCCTGTTTTAGGAAGCAGCGACTGTATTGCGTTTTGCCTGCAAAACCGTGTTTGTTTCTGCCTACTTTAACGTGTAACAGGCAATGATGGAGTACTGGACTCGAGTCGCTATTCTCTAGACTCGTGACCCGGCTCGAGCTCAGGTAATAGTGACTTGAATCGGACTCAACTTGGACTATTCTTTGGGGACTTGGACTTGAACACTGGGGACTCAAGACTACAATCGGACACGACAGTTCGTGATTCGGCTACAACACTGGCTGCCAGTTTCAGACACCTTTGCGATGTCCAATTTTTGGGGGCTGTGTAACTATTTCTGTAACTTTCCGAAAAACGACAATCCAACATTTACAAACGATCATTGGGTTCATCATTCTTGACACAACTATTTCTATCACTTTCACGTGTACAACTGAGTGCAACACTATGAACGTCTTGCAGGAGAGACTGTCATACCCCCATATTTGAATGATTCTCTATGGCCTTCCCCCCACTGAAAGGTGCACATAGCCCACTCCTGTTGTAGGGTGGACAAAAACAGGTCATTGCGCCGACGCTGATAACGTCTGGTGAATTTTGTAGCAAATATCTCAAAAAAGTGAAATCAATTGTTTATACTTTTTTATTTAAAGAAGGTCAAATCCACACAACAGCTTAATGCCACGGAAAAATACTGCAATAATGCAAATAAGGCACAAAATGTTCCTCAGGTGTGAGACAGTGCAGACTTTACCTTCTTTGAACATTCACTTTTTTGTCCTGCACCAGCAACTACATGGATGTGCACAACATCTTTTTTGAACTAGATACTTTTTTATTTCTAATACCTGCATTCTAGCCTGTTGAAAGCACATCAGTTAGAGGCCCTTTTGTTTAGAATTTAAACGTGTTATCAGGTAAAAACAGAGTTCTAATCGAGATCCTGACCTGTGCTGCTCTCACCATGGCTGGGAATCCTCCGTTCTCTCGGTCACTGAAGCCCTCACTCATATCGGCGAGGTTGGTCATACTGCCTCCGTGGGTTCCGTTCAAGGTGCTGTTGTACTGCTCAATGCTTTTAGACACTTCCTGTTGGCTGTCCTGAATCTGGGACAACTTACTGCGAGCCTGCAGGACACACACACACACACACACACACACACACACACACACACACACACACACACACACACACACACACACACACACACACACACACACACACACACACACACACACACACACACAACAGTTCAGTGACAACAGGAAGTATGGATACTACGCTGTATGGTGTTCTTGCTTCAGAAAGCTCTGCATGTCTGTCTTGATTTGGGCAGCTTACTTCTGAAACACTTGCTGGAGTTGAACGCACTAAAAACACACACTCACAAAACTGACAAGCCTTCTGACAATAGCAGGTGTAACAGTGTCCAACAGCAGTGTTTACAGTAGGCCTGTAGCGATGCGTTGACGTCAAATATTTGCGTCGACGCTTCGCAACAGCTCGCCACACACACGTGGGAGACCAAAACATTGCAGAATGGAGAACGAAACAGCAACCTTCTCACATAATTCCCAACAAAGCCCTGCAAAAATCCCCAATAAAAGAAAAAGTCCTAAAAGACAGCTCGCCCTAAATCATGGAAAGTATGGGAATACTTCAAATTTAGTCCCAAACGTAAAAGGTGTCGTTATTTGCGCTCTTTGCCAAATGGAGTTGGCATACCACACCATCACAACAGCAATGTGGGAGCATCTGAAACGGAGGCACCCCATTGTCACTCGTGAAGGAGACAATAACAAGTAGTACTAACGTTGGCTAAATTAATTTTATGTTTGCGTAGTGTGTTGTGTAGCTTGAGCTCTGCGCACTTCGGTGGTGCTAGCTAACTATCTTAGCTCTCCGTTCAGTTTGTTCGTGCTAGGTTAGTAGCTAACGTTAACGTTAGCTAGCTACTGGCGCCTAGACAGCTGTGTTTAGCTAACGTTAGTTCATCTAATGTTGGCTTGAATGGTAGCTAGCTTACGGCTGCAGAACACAACTATCTATAGTAGCTAACGTTAGCTAACGTGAACGTTAGCTACTAACCTAGCACGAACACACAAAGAGCTAGGATGCGTTTGTTAGCCTAGCACCACCAAAGAGAACAGCTGCTAGATCTAGCTAACAGTAGCAAGCAGATTGCAGTAGCTTTGTACAGGAGAGATTTATGTTGGGACTGTAAAACTGAAAACAGGAATTTTATATTGTGTTAAACACTCTCAGGAATGTCTATACTGTGCACTTTAGTTGTCTGAACTCCTGAACACCCCTGGGCAGCAGACCATACGTGGGATTTTTATGAATGATGAAATGGTTTAGGGGGACTGTCATTAAAATCAACATGACTGTTCCTAGAAGCAATAAGACTGGATATTATTACAGTTGAGCATAAGGAAATAATCAACTGCTGAGCCTCCTCAACACTCTGCCTTGAAGTCGACGTTGGGGGCTTAAAACACCATCGAGCGTATAAACTTCATTCATATGCTTGTTACATTCAGAAGAATATAATCTTATCAGGGCTCAGCATGATGCAGTGTTACACCCCCTGCTTTTGGGTGGGGGGGCCCCCCACCCAAAAGCAGTCAACATCTGGGATGCTAAAGAGAGAGACTGGAGACTGCATCATGCATCACGTTTTGTGTATCTTGTGTCAAGCTGTGTATATACGATACAGGTGGTTAAGTTGTATAGGAGAAATGAGTGGCTGGTAAGAAACAGGTGACACACCACTGCAGCCAAAGTTAAATAACACACACACACACACACACCTAATTGTTGTGTTCCAGTTCCTCTAGTAGTACAGGGGGACCAAAAATTGACATCAGTGATATAAAGTACATTATACAGTGCAATGATGCCCCCTGTTGACACTTTTCAGACACACACACACACACACACACACACACACACACACCCACCCACACACACACACACACACACCCCCACACACACACACACACACAAGAGCCCTGTTTCCTACCTGGTTGATCTCATCCTGCGTGGCCTTCAGAGACTTGATGATGGTCTCCAGTTGGATCTTGCCTGCAGCCAGGCTCTGCTCCAGCTGGTTCTCCTCCTGCTGCAGCCGGCCCAGGTCAGCCTTTGCCCGGCTCAGCTCCTCCTCCTGGCTTTGCAAGTCTGACTCCTGGGAGTGGATCTGACTCTGGAGACTCGAGATCTTGAGGCAGAAGAGAATGAAATTGAAACCAAGTCATTGTCAAGTGACAATGGCCCTTGAAATCCATTCTGCATTTCTGAAACCAAAGGCTGCCAACACACAATTAAAGGTCCCATCGAACTATAAATCGAGGAAACTCATGCATGTGCGTTTGTGTGTTTACCGCACGTGCAGTACAGCAGCGTGGGCGGGGAGTTGCTATATCCTTGGACAGATGATTGCTCCATGTTCACGGCTGCTTTACGACCCTCTGCAGAGCAGCGGGGGCAGGTTCAAAAAAGGTGACTAGCGACAAATCTTGCGACTTATGTAAAAGAGAGAGGCCAGTATTGTCCAAAGAGAGCGAGGTCTTTCTCTCTTGCGACCGCCACTATCACCTCCTGTCACTGATTGAGGAGCAGCAGCGGGGCTACGGCCGCGTCATGTGGTGGGCATGTATTGTAGAACTGCAGATAGGGTCTGTGTGCTGTGCAGGAGGGAAAGTAAGAAAGACATTCTATTGCTGCTAACTTTCTCTCTGTGTGATCATTTTACAAGTAAATAAAGCAAAACTTACAGCACAGCTGTTGTTTGTAACTGCCTTTGGTGATTTTGTCAGATGATTTCACACAATCCACAGAGAAATGCACACAGAACGTATTCAGAAACTGCGCCTTTAAACAAACTGTCAGGACTTCCGTACAGTTGTGAAGTCAAACTATACTTTATATAGGTAGAAAGTGCCACTACTGTGTAGTTACAGTTATTTCCCGGCTGCAATGACGGTGCAGAGACTCCAAGGGCCCTATTTTAACGATCTGAAACGCAAGTATCAAACGCAAAACGCAAGTAGCTTTGTGGGCGGATCTCGGGCGCTGTTGCTATTATACCGGTGGGATAAATTACTCTTGTGCCCGACGCAAATCTAAAATGGGTTGGTCTGAAGTAGCTAGGTGTGGTTTGGGCGTAACGTGAAAATAACCAATCAGAGCGTCATCTCACATTCCCTTTAAGAGCAGGCACGCTTGTTCCATGGCGGAATGCTATTATGACGGCGGATTTGCCTGGCGCATGCCAGCGGGAGCTGTCCGGGATGCGGCAAAGTAATAAATGCCCGTCTTGGCCGGGTGGCGATGTTGCTGCGGCCTCTCAGGCGCATCTCCTCAAGTCTGGAGAGGATTGCTGCAGCCATGGAGCGTGGGCCTCCAAACGCACCACTTGCACCTGTTGTGCCCCTTCCTCCTCCCCCCACCCGCTACACCAGGAGCGCATTGCGCATTACTCCCAGACCAGATTCCGCCGGAGTGTCCAATCCTACCGTAGTTCAACATCACGTCTCCTTAAGTCCTCTAATATTTCCTCATTTATGTCCTCGACACATCCATGATTCATGGAAATGTTGTGTAAAACACAACAAGCCACAAAGAATGCTGCGACTTTTTGAGGACTGTACTGTAAAGTGCTTCCTGACCTATCCAAACACCTGAAGCGCATTTTCAGTAATATTTTTCTTTGTAATTATGTATGGTTTGCAAAAATGGGAACTGCTGCGTCCCTGTAGATGAGAGAAGTGTATGCGCGTTGTGCACACGCTACATTATGGCCAAGCATGCGCCCCTAAAATAGCATCTGAATAACGCGCTACTGACTTTAGACTAGCGCCACTGACTTTAGACCAGGTTTTTCCTGGTCTGTGGCAGAATTGTTTTCTGAAACTGCAAAATAGCACCATGGAACGTTTGCGCTGGAACACGCCACCTCTTTTTGCTGAACCGCCCCCGGGAGCGCAAATTCATTCCCTAATTTACCGACGTGCGTCTGTGGAGGGAAAAGTCCGCTGTGCATTGTGTGAAAAATAGGAATGATACATGCGTCGGTGTACAAAGGCAATTGTGCTGAGTGCAAGATAGGGCCCCAAGAGTGCAGATGTGGAAGACCCGGAAAAACACTGACCAATCAGAGCAGACTGGGCTTTGGCGGGAGGGGGGCTTAAAGAGACTGGAAAATGGAGCGTTTCAGACAAAAGTTGGAGACAGGTACAGTATATTCAGACAGACAGTATGAGAAAAAATAATGTGTCTTTTTGGACATTAAAGCAAGTAAACATGTTCAAGTAGAAAAACTCAAAATACAGACATTTTGCTTTCTTCCTTTTGGCGTCTTTTAAGTTGCCTGTTGGCAATTCTGGCATTCAGCTTAACAGTAAAACAAACCCCTATTTGAAAAGCACCAACATTGAAGTTAACACATTATCAATTTAATAAATTACTTTTCATTACTAATGATTCTGTGGCCACTGTAGCAAAGCTATTGCAATGCGTCACAAGGGGCGGAAACTTCTGCCTCGTTTTCAGTTCCTCCCACATCCCCCAGTTCTTCCTCGCCTCCTCACCATCTGAGACTCTTCCTGGCACTTCATCCTGACTTCGTTCAGCATGTCCTCTAATTTATGTTTCTGCTGGTCCATCTCCTCCAGGCGCTCCTGGGCATCTTGTTTCTGAGCCTCTAGTTCTTGCAGGCTGGCCGTCTCTATGTCGAGGTCATTCTGCATCTCCTGAGGGAACATGAATCAAAAACAACCGATGGGTGCCAATCAAGCATCATGTGCCAAAGTCAGGTGTACACCACATAAAAATAAAAAACAAGTGGTCAGATAAAACCAAGCTGTTTATCACACTACATACACACTGCACACAATGGCCCTGTATAGAAACACTGTTGTGTTTGTATATGCTGGGCAACGAGAGACCATTATGGTTTCAATATTTCTTTGAAAATAAAATGGTGATTGACTTCAGTGTAGTCTTGCATTGCAAGACCCTCCTCCACAGCGCCGCGGAGGAAGGTCTGGCTAGTCCACACAGCATTCCGGGATGGGAGGGAAACATGCTCTGGTTTATTGGCATTTCTTTAAACCAATCACAATCGTCTTGGGCGGTGCTAAGCACCGCACGGAGCCCCGGTGCCGCTGCAAAATAGTCCTGGGAAGGAACTTGTTTTGGTGGAACATGTGGAATGTACATGTGTACGTTCAAAGGTTGTTTTAGTCGTGCAACAGAAAACTCAGATTGGACAGATAGTCTGGCTAGCTGTCTGGATTTACCCTGCAGAGATCTGAGGAGCGGTTAACCATAGTCCTCCCACCGGAGTTTAAAATTCCATCACAAAGAAAGCGAAAGGTAACGGACATCCGGCCGAAAAGAAGGACATATGGCGAAATTTTCGGCGGCAACGGAGCAATCATGGAAGTGGAAGGTCGTGGATATAGACTAACTTAATTGTAATGATTTAATTGAAATAAGAGCAATCCACATTATCCAAAGCTATGAATTCATGCTGCAACTAATTGACCAAGTTGATCTCACCTGCACCTCAGCACTCTTGTGTCTGATAGCCTCCTCTGTCTCCCTGATGTCCTGCTCCAGAGTGTACTTCTCCCTGACACATACACAGACAAAAAAAACATACGCACACAAGGGCGCACACAAACACAAACAAGCATAATTATAACAGAAACAGAATCAAATAACTACCAACCCCCTGCTGTGTACACACATCAACATGTCAGAGTAACAAGACACTGGACTGGGATTCCATCCAATCCACAATGTCAGAGATAAAATAAAAACTGACAGTGCAGCTGCTGGCGACTGTGTGTGTGTGTGTGTGTGTGTGTGTGTGTGTGTGTCCTTATAAAGGAAAGAGTGTGCCTTTTTAAATTATTAACCTTTAAGTGTGCGGTCAAAATCATGATAAAACCATATACAGTATGTGTATATTTGTATACACTGTGAGTCCCACAAGGTAACAAAATACTGATTCTTTATGCTATGACAACAATATATTATGATGTGCTAACAATTTGATCAAATGGCACTTAGTCTGAATCCACACATTTATTCTGTGGGCTCAGCTTGGTGTCCCTTAAAATACACAGCATTTGATTTCTTCTGAGGGCCATCCTCTGTTATGCTGTAGCGCAGAACAATATTTGTTTTTGATATGAGTGAGGTGAACTAAGATCCCATCCTCCCTCCATTCTGACGTGGCTGTGTGCAACGGTCACACTGTACACGTTAAAGCTTAGTTTTGGGGTGTCCGACCGAATCCTAGTTTCATAATGTCTGAAGTTTGTTTTGAAACAATTAGTGAGGTGCCCAAATGACTATTGAAACAGGTTACGCTTGCAGTAATCATTGGTATTATTGCCATTAAAAGATGCACTTTCAATGTAAGTGATGAGGGACAAAATCCACAGTCCTTCTGTGCAAACATATAGGGATGCACCGATTGTGAAATTCTGGGCCCATACTGATAGCCGATGCGGATCATGTTTTTGTTGTTAAAAAAAAAGAATAAAGAAGTCTTTATTATGAAAAATTATGAACTGTTCTCTATTTAAATGAGCACAAATTGAATCAATTCAAACAATACAAATTTACAAAACAACCTTAAATGTTATCCTTCTCATATATCCTATATAACGTTTCTTTAGAAAAAAGAACTGCTTCAAAAGCTTTTTTAGCTGCTATACAACTACCTACGCAATGAGAAGAATTATTCAGTACTTAAATAGCCCCACAAAGACGTTCTTTTTGTAAAACCTAAATTAAATGTAGTTCAACGTAAAGCAATTAGAAAAGTAGGGCTAGCTTTTTCATAAGGAATACAACGTTGATACAAAATTGATACAAAACAGATAAACACTGGCCACTGCCATAGGTAAATGTCATCTAATCTACCGATATGCCGATGGCAGTCAACAAGGCGAATTTTGGCCGATGTATCATCACTACATCACTACAAAAATACAGTCCACAGTTAACCTGAAGTAAATGAGACTCCAGCTGTTTTTGTTAGACAAATCAAGAGGGTACTGTACCTCCAAAGGTACAGTCTTTATAGTACAAATATTCCCCATTGCTAGATATCTACCTGACTTTTTAATGTACAGTATCTATACAATAACGATTATAGACATTGTCCCACAACACTTACAATAAAATTGATTTGGAACTGATCTCTTCAGTGCCAGTATGAAAAGGAGGAATGATTACAGCAAGCAACATTTGTGCCATTGTTAATATGGGCACAAGAGAGACTTGGAAAATTGTAAACCGATCCTTTACCAAACTCTGCATCTTGACTTCAGACAATAAAATTAAGCAAATCTGTACATATAAGAAACCTACTGATAAGCACTATGCATGAGAAGTAGTAGGCAGAACCACTGCTCACTCTGGGTGTCACAGTAGATTGGACAGAATTCCAGTCCATAGATGTACAGTGGCTGGTGTGTTTACCTGAGAGTATTCCACTGGGTAAAGGCAAGAGTGCTGACGCAGCATGGAGAGTAAGTGGTGAACAAACAAAAAGTTGATAAAATACACACATCATAAGAAGTGGGCGGTTGGCTGGGTGGATCGATGGATGGATGGATAGATAGATGGAAGAAAGCAGCGGGATGAGCCAAAGCCAAGATGAGTAGTAAAGCTCATCCACGTTTGATAGCATGTTAACGTTTGATTTCCTTTTCAAGTGTGCATTTTATCACAAAAAATAAATAAATGGTTGGACCATAGGTACCCCTTGAGGGTTGTTTCCCCCCACCCCCCTAAAAATATCATTAAAACCACGCTGTGTATATTGTACATAATATATACTTCAAATAATTGTAGTAGTAAAAGTAGTAAAACAATACAATGGAAAACATATTTTAAGTTTAGAAACATTTTTAGTCCCCCCTCCCTTGCCTCACAGTGGTTTGGTCCACTGCTTGGTTTTCTCCCTCTACGTTAACGGTACGCAGAACTTAATGCTGCCTTCCAGGCAACCTGTAACCGTGTTTTCAGAACCTTCTACCCGTGAAAGTGCCCTGGAACAGCAGTCAAACCTGTAACGTACTTCCCGTGAACTCGTACCAGATCGTTGTACTCCCAGTTACAGTTTTTGACGTCACACCCACACATAAACAACAAAGTCGACCCCTGTTGACGCTGTACAGATGCCAGTGATTAATGGTGATACATAGAAATAAATAGACATAAATAGGCAACGTAAACTAATTCCGCACATTGTAATCAAAACAATGCACGTACGATCTTGTACTACTACAGGTTATGTTTATTAAATGAAGCCCAAAATATGTCACCGAATAGAAATTGCTAGTATCAGCTAGCGCTAGCTAACGTCAACGTTAGGTAGCCGCTAGCTAACGCTAGGATTTGTCGTGACTTTACATGGAACGCTACCAAGTCGCGAGTCGTGACTTGAAGTCGTAACTTACGGGCTAAAAATGGTGTCTGGAACACAGCATAGGTCGGTTGAGGCTCGGCGAGAGAACGAGTTGCGTCAGTAAGTAGGCTGTTTTATTCACTTTAAACATCGGATGAAGTGATTATTTTACTCTAATACAGGTAATGCTGAGTCATTAATAAATTAGTCATGACAAAACAAATTTAAATGTATTTTTCCACGACTCCGCTATGTTAGCAGGTATAACGTTACCTAGCTTGTTTGGTAGCTTAATGGATAATTAGCTAACTTGCTATCTCCATCCACCGTGCTTTCATGCTACACAATGCTTTAAGAAAATGAGCCAAACACACTCATCTGGCAAGAGCGCTGTGCTTTTCTACGCTGTGACAAGAGTGTCAGTTACATTTAACTTATTTAGTGGCCAGCCGGGTGGCTAGTTAGTTAGCTTGCTTGCTAGAAGGCTTAGTTCTCAGTTCAGCATCATCTGTATTAGAGAAAAGAATCCCTTCATCCAATGTTTCAAGTGAATAAAACAGCCTTGCCAGCCTACTTACTGGAGTTCCACAACTATGCATATCCTAACCAAGTACAATTTTGGCTGTATTATATGTGTCCCCTTCAATAATTGCTCTTAAGAAATGTTATGTTATATTAATATTATTATTATCATTATTATTATTATTATTATGTTTATTGTCCCCCTCATCTGTTAGATGAAATTTACGCCCATGGCCGAAGTGTTTAGCCTAGTCCCACTCTACTGTGCTGTGATTGGCTAGTTCTACTGTAGTATGCTCTATTGACGTTCTGTTTCAACATCGGACTACATCGCAAGAGGGGGTGAGTCCTATTGCATCGGTAGCTGCTGCATATGTATATTTTATTGTATTGAATCATTGGAAATGCATCGAGATGGGTATCACAATGGCCTCACGCCGGAGATGCCCGTCCTTAATGTGTTCATAAGAGGAACACCAATAGACTTCACAAACATGGAGGCCTGTGGTTGACCTTAGGATTCTTATGTTGGCATGATAAGCCACTACTAAGAGTAGTACTTTAAAAAAATAGGGTTAACGTAGTTAAAACAATTGTGCTGTGATAGTTTTTCTGAAAACAGTGACCTGTGCTTATAATATTTCAACTTGTCATCATGTTTCTACAAAAAATACACAGATGTGTGCCTGCCTTGTAGTTTTAGTTGTCACTGTTGGTGGTCGGATGATCAAATGCTTTTTAATGTGGTGAAATCAGTTTCCTTGTTTAAAGAATATTAATTAATTATCCTATGCTATTTCTTTTGTAGTTTTGAAAAGACATGGCCAAGAAGATTCCGAGTGTAATACACCAGGATCATACTAGTCAAGGCATGATGCAGTCGGAGTCTTATTATCAATATAGAAAGTGATAATAATGATGACAATGGATGAGAGAGGGAGCTCATGTTAGAGGTTAACTGAGATGTGAGGGTGTGTTGGCTGCCTACGTACAAGTGACAGGTTTGGCAAAACTCCAAGAGCTTTGACACAGACTATCACCGAGTGCATTCGTCATCAGGAATTCAAAGTTTGCATCTCTGAAATGACGAGGCCATAACTACTTGTGAAGAACATTTGCAAATGGCTACAAACGCTTGCTGTTGTTGTTACTGCATTATGTTTTGGCTGAAAAAGACGTGCTACGAAATAAAAGCTTTACTGAACGATATACTGGTACAAGTGTGTGTTTGTTGTGATGTAACCATCCATTCACTTTCTACGCCGATTTGAAAATTCTGTTTAGCGATTGACCAATACTGGTTTTGAAACCGATATTTGGAACCGATATTACATTTACAGTGAAAATGAAAATTAAAAGTCAAAATTAAGATTTTGATGTTACAAACTCCAACACAAAACATTGTTTAAATGCTTTAAGCAATTATGTAATAAATAAGAAACTTTCAACATAATCCCCAGTAACAGAGAGTCAGATAGTGTTGTGGGCGGGACGTTAAGTCAGACTCAGTGGTGAGTGAAACCGAAGCAGAGGGACACACACAGAGCTGTAGCCGAGGGAAAGTAGACCACTTTTTAATTCATTAACTTCTATCGGTTATCAGGCAAATAAAATGCTGATACAGATAATCTGCAAACTGCCAAAAAACGGCCTGGTAATCTGTCTATCCCTAATTCTGTTAAAGTGAAAGCGGTTCCCGCGGTCGGTGCGGTCATGTTGTTTAGGCGGTACCAGTGATATTGTTTGTTACCTCTGCAACTGGGCTATCTCCTGGCTGATGTCATCCAACTCCTTGATCCCAGTGAACTCCCCCGAACCCACTGAACTTGAGCTGTCCTGTAGAAAGACACAAAAAAAAAAAAATGAGGTTGGCAAACATTAACTTCATTTGTTGAAGTGAAGTGGGATTTATGAAATGGTACCACCATGGTAGACCAGGCCAAAAGGAAGGAGACGGAGGAAAAAAAAGAGGATAGGAGAGAAACCAGTGCTCGATAAGAGGAGCAGCAGCTGGGTCAATCACCAACATGTGGGGGGGGGGGAGTGTCACCACCGCTGACAAACTGCCAAGAAGAGGAAAGATTCAGGATTTGCAAAAACAACAAATATTGACTAATATTCAACCCTCTGAGAACATTCAAAACATTTTCATGAAGGTGGTATTCAACAAAGTTCAAATATACTGTCCGCTAGTATTTGTTTGTGACGCTAGCCCGACAGTGTGGAGACAGTTTTTTTTTTTTTTTTTTTTAAACAAAAGAAAGTAGAACTGGGGTTCTCAAAATGTATTGCTCATGGTCTGCATCTGATTTTGTATTTAGGCTCAGAGGTCCAAAACAATTGGCACTAACGAAATTCACAATAACTTTTAAGCCCCTGACCGTTTGCAAAAAAGGCAGTCGGAGTGATCAGTCGGCTCCCTGAGGTCCAAAAAGGTTTTCTCGGATTGTTGAAGACTCAAGTGCACGTATTTTAGGCGTCCTTCCTCAAGAAAATGTGACGTTTTTCAATTGAAAAACTTAACGTCACAAATGATTTTGTGTCTCTTTGTTGGATATTGTTTGTAGTCGTGTTGTGTCTCTTTTTGGTCATATTTGTTTTCTTTGTTTTAGGGGTCTGTGGTCATTTGATGTCTCTTTGTAGTGGGTTTGTGTCCCTCTGAGGTAGTTTTGGTCATTTTGTTGCATTATTATCACCATATCTGTGTCTAAAACGTTGCTAGAGCAGATAAATAAATAACACTCAAAAAGCTTAAAGACTAAACTTGCTAACGAAGTCCAACTACAACCAGTAGATCTGAGAAAAGTCTTTCAGCTACATTAATTTGGCTTAGGTGCTGCCCAAAACGGATCGGGTGCTGCACCTAAACCCTATAATGGCAGGGGAAACCCCGTACTGTATATTCAACGTCGCTAACAATTTATGATCAATAGAAAATGGCGATGATGCAAGATACGGGTGTTCGGATTGACTTACAGTTCGGTCCGGACGCAGACCTTAGTCCCAACTTTGAGAAGCCCAGCCTTAGAAGCTATTCTTTTATTATACAGGAGTACTGTTGCACTTATCTGAAGAACACAGGATGCTCTTGATTTGACTGATTGAACTTTAGGCTAATTAATTCCAGAGCCATAAACAACTGCTATCATAACTTCAAAAGAATCTTGATTGCCAACTAACAGCGATCTTGAATCTTTTCTTGATCAGCAGACAGTTGACAGGGTGAGACAATGTCACTGCACTGTAGGAATGAAGAGAAAGGTCTTGCAAATGCTTTCCAGTAATCAGCCAGAATGGCTAGCCACTGAAAGCATTTATAGGTCAATACACTGTAGGTCCATGTTACCTACCCACAACTTCAACATTATAGCCTGAGAGAGGAGGAAGAGCAGTCAAAGAGTTAATAAGAGAAACAGTGATAACAGTTATATCAGTGAAACTTTGATATAACTGATTTACCTCTCCTAAAGTGTTTCATTTACATGTCTATGTGGGTTACATTTTCAAGTTGTCTTCCACCAAATAAGCTAGTTTTGGAAACAGGAAACTGGTATTGCTCAAGAAGCAGGATGTCTAGCAGACAAATATGTACACCTTTATGCTCAAATGTGCAAAGAGCAGGAGAAATATAAGAGGAGAAGAGAAGGAGAAGTATTGACTCACCCGTCTCATCTCGGACAGAGCAGCCATCTCTGATCCCACTGGGGTCATGTATCCTGACAAACTCTGCAGCCATAGAGAAATGTCTTAGTTTTACTGACAATGATGATCAAAAAGAGCAACAGCTATAACTCATCCCATGTCAAAATAAAAATTAGAGCCCAACCGATATATCAGCGGGCCAATATTATCAGCCGATATTAGGTATTAGGCAGTATCGGCATTTATAATGGCCGATTTGTATTGAAACTTCAGTAATATCTGCTGCCTTACGTACGCCACCGGAGCAGCTTTGACCGTCAGCGGCACCGGAGCCTTCAAGATTGTCCATAGGCTCAGGGATTAAAGAAAAAAAAAATATTCACACTTAAAAAAAATCTTTTCAGTGGACGCCCTGGTAGCTCATTTGGTGTACTAAGGCTCGGTCCTTACCGCAGTGGCCCGGGTTCATTTGTATAAGCAGTGTTTCCCACAGGACTTTGTGAGACTGTGGTGGGTGTAGTGTAGATATATCATGACCAAACAGGAAACTGCATTTTATCATGTCACTCCACATCATTAGACTGATAGGATTGCCCAAGATGACATCCTCAAATGTCTTGTTTTTTCCACAACTCAAAGATATTCAGTTTACTGTCACAGAGGAGTAAAAAAACTAGAAAACATTCACATTTAAGAAGCTAGAATCAGAGAATTTTTACTGTTTTTCATTAAAAAAATTACTCAAACCGATTAATCGATGATCTAAATAGTTGCCGATTAATCTAATAGTTGAAATTATGCATGCACGCACACACACAATGCACGTACTCACGCATGCACGGCAGCGGGTTACCATGCAAGGTGCTGGCCCAGGTACACTAAGGAGCTGGGGATCGAGCCACCGACCCTAAGATTACTGGACGATCCGCTCTAAGGCCTCCTGCACAATGGCTGCGTGGCGTGAGCGTGGCGTGAGCGTGGCGTGAGCGTGTTGGCTGCGTGGCTTGTCCGTTTATATTTCGGCTCCCATGTTAACAGGTTAGAGCTTGCACACTGTCTGCATGATACGCACGTCTCCCGTGCATGCTAGAAATAGGGCCGACACCTATTTTTCACGCGACACGCAAGGGTGTTGGAAGCGTTTCCAGGCAAAATAGAATATGAAAAGATGTTTATATGTCATTTTGACACAAATACATTTAATAAATGACATTTTGATGTTACAAAAGTATCTAGGTTTTGACATAAATGCAGATATAAATGTAATTTAAAAAAAAGAATTATAAATAATTATCGATTTTCAAATATTGCACCTGTCAATACGGAACAAAATATTCTGTAGCCTATTTTACTGTCAATACTGTCGACGTTGTCAAATCAGTATATATAATTATGTTTAACATGAAGTATACACACCGTTATTTCATTTTATCAATGTGAAACGCCTATTCCTGGTGTGCAAAGACATAGAAAACGCCACGCAGCCGCCACGCAACTGACACGCAACAGAAACGCCACGATTGCGCCACGCAGCCAGTGTGCAGGAGGCCTAACTCTACTAATAGATAGATATACAGATATCTCCCTCAGCTCTAGTAAACATGAGGTGTTTGTGTGTGAGGGACCTACTGGTACCGGAGTGCCTCTCTCAGACGGAGGGATCATGTCGGCAGTCAGGGCCTGTGGAGGGTCCACGCCCTTGCTGACTTTCTGCTGGATGAGATACATGGCCAGGCCAAATTGCTCCCTGGTCAGCTTGCCTATCTGCCTCGTGTCTGCCAGAGCCCTGCAGGGAAGAGCAGACATTCAACACAAACACATTCAGTTCTGACCACACGGTTGAGCAGGACAGGACTACACTATAAGGGTTTGAATTTTTTAATTTTTCAATGAAAATGAGAATAATGATACAAAAATGATCATTCCCTCCAATTTCATGAATGATCTCGCAATCGCAATATCCGTCAAAATAATCGTAATCAGATATTTTCTTTATATTGTGCAGCCCTACTCGTGAGGGAAGGAGTTTCCACTCTCCTCAAGAAATCATTTGACATTCCACAACATTTGCAAAAAAATGTAACATACATACAGACATTTGTGGCTTAAATATGTTGCCCACCAAACCATACACCAAAAGTTTAAGAGTCAACTGTGTTGAATGAATATCCTGGATGAAAGCAATCAAACAAATCGGGGCCACTCTATCTTAACGGAGTTATCTTTGGTCTAACTTCCTACTGTATTTCACTGATTTGCTCCCAGTAACATCGCTAAAGACTGATAGTTCCTTAATGAAGAAAACACCATAGCGTTCCCCAGAGCTGTAGTAGAGAACAACATGGGTTCTCTAATGTACACAAGCCAACATGAACAATACACAAGAACTGAGATAGAAGCAGTGAATCTAGCCATTTTGGTAAAAAGAATAAAAAATAAATCATATGGCGTGGGCTAAACTGCCACTGGTTTGCAAACACATTTCCATTAAGCACTTGATAAGCTTATAGTTGTGTCAGCATGAGTGACATCGGTCATAAAATGACAGTTAAATTTGATCCCTGACCTGTTAAAAGGTGATTTTAAAACGGTAAATACTTCTAATCTAGATCTAATGGTACCACTTTTTAATAAGACACCCTGTTTACTTCATATTTAATATTATACATATTTTATTTTGTTACTGTACTATATATGAAGGTTGTACATTTTACTCTACACTTCCTCTAAGTATATATCTTTTCAGTGGTTCTTGCATTTTGATCTTTTGTTATCTTATTTATTATTTCTAGTATATTTCTTGTATTTCCTGTTTGTGTGTGAGTGAGTGAGTATGTGTGTATGTCCCTGTAAGTTGCTGCAGTAATAGAGTAATGTCCCAGTTTGGGATTAATACAGTCCATCCATCCATCCATCCATCTATCTATTTTTGCTTTTAGTGGTACATAAATTCCCCATCCCATTTAATAATGCTGTCCAGGTTCAGTAAGAGATTTGAAGCTATGTTGATGAGGGGCCTGAGAGATACCAGCTGAATGACTGAAGACCTTGATTGCTGACTGACAGCACCTGTGAGAGTGCTAATGAGCCAGTAGGCTGTGTGTTGAGAGTGGGGTATAAAACAGGCATCAGTAATCAGTTGCTCTTTCCATCAAGACACCAGCTAACTGCAAAGCTCATCATTTACAGTTGCCGGCTTGCTTCAGGATGGGTGAGTTTTTAGCTGGGTTCTCGTATTTGCTGAGGGCTCTTGCGGTATGTGTCTCACCTGCTGATTTAAGCAGTTTACGTTGTACTAGTGTTTGACTTGCAAACGATCTGATCTGATGTGCACTCTTTCTTCTTTTTGGTTCAGCAGCGAAGAAAGTGTTGATCGTGTACGCCCACCAGAGCTCTGGCTCGTTCAACGCTGCAGCTAAAGATGCCGCAGTGGAAGTTTTGGCTGCTCAGGATTGCACAGTAGAAGTATCTGACCTGTATGCCATGAAGTTTAAAGCCACTGCTACTGCCGAGGACATCACCGTGTGTGTGTGTGTGTGTGTACATAAATCTCTCCCCCCGTAAGTTCTGCATGATTGTGGTCTTGAGAGTTTTGGCAAATGTTTCTTCTCTGCAGGAGAAGTTAAGAATGCTGATCACTTCCGTTATGCGGAGGAGACTAAACTGGCATGGGAGGAAGGAAAACTGTGTGCTGACATCACTGAGGAGCAACGTAAACTCACTCAGGCAGACCTCGTTATCTTTCAGGTAGGGGGCTGAGTGATGCTAATGTTTATGATAAGCCCTCTACATAATTCAACTTTAAAGCTGCAAAGATTAACACATTTTTGTCAACTATATTCTTCACTCTATGACTAAATATCTTGAGTTGCAGACAATTTTGAGGCTGTCATCTTGGGCTTTGGAAAAGGCAAATTTTTTTTCTTTTTTAATAGACCACTAATCAATTAAAATGTAACAGTTTTTGTCTACATTGGTCAAAGACCAATGTCTGTATGTCCACATATTTGGCAGAGGGGTTGAGGGGTCTCAATGTTCAATAAAATTATGCACATTTTGGACAATTATCCCGATCTGTCTAAAACTTTGGAAAGCAACACTCAAAGCTTAAACTCAACATAGCAAGTGCTTTAAGTAGTAAGTGCAGCTTTTATATTAAAGCTGGACTTACTATTTGGAGTTTCAACCTTCAAGGCTGAGAGCACTTAATTGGAGTCCCTTTGGATAAAATGGAAGTCTTTTAGAGTTTTTTTTTTTTTTTTTTTTTTTTTTTGTCCCATTCCTTTAGCTTAGATGCTGCCAAAAACTATAAAAAAGGCTTTGTTGCTGAAAGTGACTTGTAATGGTAGGGGAAAATCCTGTCTAAAATGTTGTTGTTGCCCTAACTTTAAGCTCTACTTCTCAGTTCCCCATGTACTGGTTCACTGTTCCTGCTATCGTGAAGGGCTGGTTCGACCGGGTGCTTACACTGGGCTACGCATACACTCTAGAGAAGCGATACAGTCAGGGAATTTTCAAGGTAAGGGATAAACTAAGAGGTTTACATGGCATTACTGGTCTAAAGCCCCCCTTGCTCTTTAAATTTGTTTGCTTTCTGCACAGGACAAGAAAGCCATGCTGTCCTTCACCACTGGGTCTCCTGAGTCAATGTTCAGTGCAAATGGCATTAATGGAGACATGAACGTCACACTGTGGCCACTACAGGTACTACATCAGGATTCGACTCGACCAAGCATTAAATAAACTGTTAACAGACTGTTAGTCGGGATAAACTAAAGTACATTTCTGAGATAATTGCCTAACATCCCTCACCTTCCACTCTGTTTTTTTTTTTTTTTTTTTTTTTTAAAATCCCTTCGCTAAGGGAAAAGACACTAGCAAGTTGCACACTGAAAATGGCAGTTTTGAAGAAACCTGGATTGTGCAATAAGGCAGGCCTGCTTCATTCTTTCTGGAAATTATTTGGAAGATTCACAAATGTTAACTGCATTTACACTGTAACTAGGACTTGTGGACAATTGCACAAGGAGATACACTGGTAAAAGCAAATTGCGTTCAACCATGTATCCAGATAATTTAAATGGGTCACGGTTTCCCAAGACTATCTCGTGAGCAATGTCCCTGCCTCCAGAACTTGGTGCCACCCAAGAATTGTTAAATAGAAATAAACAACTTGACAACCAATTTATTTCTATTGTGGAATGTATGGTGTAGCCAGACTGGCACTGCGAGACTAACCGCTACGTGACTTAATGCCATTCTCTTGCAGAATGGCATCCTGCACTACTGTGGCTTCCAGGTTCTGGCTCCTCAGATCTTCTGGGCTCCGTCTTACGTTCCTTCTGAGGCACGCAGCACCATGCTTGAGGGCTGGTGTAAACGACTGCAAGGCCTCCTGACAGAGAAACCACTTTCCTTCACTCCCTTGGATTGCTTTGATGGAGAGGGTTACCAACTGAAGCCTGAGGTCCATGAGAAACATGCCAGCAAGGAGCATGGACTGACAGTGGGGATCCACCTGGGAAAGGCACTTCCACCCAACAGCCAGATGAAAGCTGGAGTCTGAAGATGGCAGGGTCTTTAAATTGCATGATTTAAAAATAAATGCTGATATACTGACTTGAGTATTTGGTGTAAAATCAAGAGCTGGATTTTTGGGTGCTTGACATATTAATCTCATGAGGTGGCGTATATATGACTGGCCAATTTGTATGCCATTTTGGCATGTTATCAAGACTCATAATCTCTTTAGCATGTTTATCAACACAAATCACTTGCCATTGACTTACATTGCAAGTGAATTTTTGCCATGGCGAATAAAAATATATAAAATTCAGGCTTTCCAAATCTGGGACAAGACACAAGAGAGATACCAGAAGCCAACCAATGGCATTAGATGTTACAGACCCCCCCCCCACACACACACCCTTTACATCAAATAACCCTCATTTACAATATGCTACAATAACTCTTAGTCCAAAGGCACTTTCCCACAAATGGTAAAATTCACCAGCGTTTGGTCAGGCGTTTCAGGCTCTGACAGTAAGGTTTCTGTGGCAACCAGAACAAAAATCCCCTTGACTGAATGCAAAATCTGGAACAAATTTGTCCTTATTGGTTTATAACAGATTTATTCCCAATATAAAAAGCCATTGGTTACAACTTAACTTCTAAATATTAAAGTGGTACCAAGCCAAGAAATAAAACCTGTCAGGTATGAAACATGAGTGTGAGCCTGTTTGAGTCCCTACCATATATGGGCCAGAAGGTTCTGAGAAAGTCCAGACTGCATGAAGATGTCTTTTACTTCATGTCCGCTGACAAAACCGTCCAGATCAGCGTCTGTCTTCAGGAAGATGTCGTCATAGCGACCACGGTCTGACACTGGGACCACCCAGTTCAGTGAATG